>NC_079168.1:11362520-11578793 GCF_947568905.1 Ostrea edulis
ATATATATATATATATATATATATAATCCAATAGAAAGATCGATTTGATATCACACAGTCAAACTAATTAAATAAAAAAGCAGAAAAATATGCAGTTCTAAAATATATTCAAATCACTAGCGCTTTCTGGATTTTAACATCCTCAGGTGAATACAAATATTGAATATAATAATTAAAGTATATTGTGACGTCATGATAGTCTTTGCGAGGAGGCAATAGATACATTATATAACGTCATAATACAAAAGTTCGGGAAAGGTGACTTGGACAATATATTTGCATCAAATTTTACATAAAAGTTGATGAATTAAAAGGTTTAACAATCAGAATTTTTCATATGCATGCATTGATTAAAGTTTTGTTTAGTCTAGGAGAAAACAGTTTAATGAAATAATTTTCTTTAGCATAAGTCTCATGGACGTTGATTCTGTTTTAAGTTTATAAAATGGAAATACGCTGCAGTTGCCTCTAGCACAGGTGTCAAAATGTTTGCTGCATGGGGTATTTCTTGTACTGGGATCGTTAATTTGTTGGCGATGGACACGCATCCTCGCTGTTAGTTGTGTTCCGGTTTGTCCAATATATTCCTCGCCACACCCGTTGCAAATAATGCAGTATAGTAAGTTTTTCAACTTGCATGACATGTTATCATTCACAGTGAAATATTTTCCTCATTTAAAAGTAATAGAAGGTCCTGTTTTTAGTAAGGGGCATGTACCACACCTTCGAGTCACCACATGTAGAAACTGCGTATTTTTCAGGAGTTGAATTGAATTTGGCTTTTGTTAATAATAATAGTTAAATGGTTGTCTTTGGCTGTGGAGTAGGTCAGATTTGGGTTACTCCTCACAAAGACTATCATGATGTCACAATAGACGTCTCTAAGATAAACAACTTTATATTCAATATTTGTATTCATGCACCCAAGGATGGATGTTGTAAAAATCCAGAAAGGGCTAGTGATTGAATATATTTTGGAACTGCATATTTATATATTATATTTTCGGGATGACCCGTCCCTTCTTCAGGACAAACGAAAAGAATTACATAATGTGGTCAATATCAACAGAGAAAAATAACAAAAACTACATATAAATACATCTAGCACTATACAACTACACTAATCTACAAACGTATTTACAACGCAGTCTACATGTTTGTTGGTTTTTAGGCTTGCCTATATATATATATATTAATCAGCAACACCTGATACCTATAAGTATCAGATCCACAGCGTGAATACAAGGTCAAATATGAGAATTATTGAAAGCACTAAAAACCCAACGACATGAACAATTAGATTGTCAAATTTTCAGGACAAGTCTGTCCTTCCTTAAATTAGGACAAACAAAAAGGTTATATATATCTAGATGGCTAAAGATATACAAAAAACTCTATAAAACACTCTAAAACACAGAAACTTCACTAAATCTACACATGTATTTACACTGCAAATTATGTTTTTGTTTTTGGCTTTTTAATCAGTGTTTTCTCAGAAGCAAACAAGGACACATCCCATTCGTCCAATGAGCTAATCATGCAACAACACACACGCGCGCACACACAGGAGAAACAGAATAATACATACCAATTGCTTGTTGCTGTTGATTCCGTAATCCCTCAGCTTCCTTCGTCAATCTGTAGATTTCTGTTTGAAGTTTTCCTTTTTCCTGTTTCGATTGAGCTAATGACATAGAATGATACACTGTTTTACTTTTTATCATGCAAAATCAGAGAAATTGAAATGACGTCAATAATACATTATAATCATAAAACATTCTCCTAAACAATTTGCACCAACATACATAATATGTAAAAAGTCTTAAGTCAGGTTTCAGTATCCTAATTCCAAAAACTTCTGCGATATTAAAACATTAAATGACTTAAATTGTCATTTTGTTTCTCTTCTTTTCCTACATCTTTATTAAGTGCCTTCTTGTAATTATACATTAAACACACTTGATTTATACATCTTTATTGAGTGCCTTCTTGTAATTATACATTAAACACACTTGATTTATACATCTTTATTGAGTGCCTTCTTGTAATTATACATTAAACACACTTGATTTATACATCTTTATTGAGTGCCTTCTTGTAATTATACATTAAACACACTTGATTTATACATCTTTATTGAGTGCCTTCTTGTAATTATACATTAAACACACTTGATTTATACATCTTTATTGAGTGCCTTCTTGTAATTATACATTAAACACACTTGATTTATACATCTTTATTGAGTGCCTTCTTGTAATTATACATTAAACACACTTGATTTATACATCTTTATTGAGTGCCTTCTTGTAATTATACATTAAACACACTTGATTTATACATCTTTATTGAGTGCCTTCTTGTAATTATACATTAAACACACTTGATTTATACATCTTTATTGAGTGCCTTCTTGTAATTATACATTAAACACACTTGATTTATACATCTTTATTGAGTGCCTTCTTGTAATTATACATTAAACACACTTGATTTATTCATCTTTATTGAGTGCCTTCTTGTAATTATACATTAAACACACTTGATTTATACATCTTTATTGAGTGCCTTCTTGTAATTATACATTAAACACACTTGATTTATACATCTTTATTGAGTGCCTTCTTGTAATTATACATTAAACACACTTGATTTATTCATCGATCTAGATTAAAAAGATACCTGAATTAAGCATCAAATATTTCATGAAGTCTACCATGTTTGATAATTACACAATGATATGCAGACAAATTAAATGAATTTGTTTTCACATCTTCTCGTACATTACCCGAATAGACATTTTAAAAATACACATTCAAATCTCACATATCCTTTAAATTTAGATGCAGTTTTTTGTTGTAATGTATCTGACATTTTGTTGCATTGGCATTATGACCTCAACATTATTTTTATAAATGTGACTTCAACACATGCAACTTCTATATGTGTAACTTCTAAACGTGTAACTTCTATATGTGTAACTCTATACGTGTAAGTTTTATACATGTAACTTCTATATCTGTAACTTCTATACATGTAACTTCTAAACATGTAACTTCTATATGTGTAACTTCTAAACATGTAACTTCTATATGTGTAACTTCTATATGTGTAACTTCTACACGTGTAACTTCTATACGTGTAACTTCTATATGTGTATTACAATATAAATTCCACCTTGTAACTTTTACTGTAATAATGGTCACTGTAAATTGTACTTACCACAGTAAGGGATATACTAATTAGTAACTGCTATTGTAATATCAGTTATCTTGTGTAATGTAATTATTACAACAGAGAAACTGCATCATGTAACTTTTTGTTAATGATCAATTAGTGCCATGTAACTTATTGTAATAATGATTGTTTACTATATCTGAATTATTACAATAGAAATTGTACTATGTAACTGCTGTTGTAGTAATAGAAATTAGTATGTTGTAATCATTACAATAAAGGTTAAACCAAGTAACTTTTGCTGTAATAATCATTAATGCAATAGTGGTTGCAAAACGTCAATTTCTACTTTAACACAAAGAAAAATACATTTGTCATCTGTCAGCAGCTCTGCTAAAGATTAGATGTTTTCATTAATGATCCGAGTTTCCTTGTTTTGTAGTCATGCTTTACCTTCGAGGCTTTTGAGTTTCTCGGTTGAATTTGACACCTGGGTCTGAAGTTCTTTTATTCTTGCTTCAGCTTCCGTCTCTTTCTGTGTCAGTTGTACTGCAGATAGATTAAGACGAAAATTTCATTTCAACATTTCATTATATACATGAAAAAGTTGAGATAAAGCAATGATCCATATTATGAATCCCATAAAGAATACAAAATTGAGAGTGAGGCATGACGTAATTAATACGGAAAGTTTATCCTCTCCATTCTAAATACAAAGAAGCGGTTCCATTCAGCTCATTTTAGTAGCCAAAATTTTTTCAGTATTATAATGCAAAACTTGCACGAATAAATGTCGTAACTTTTGTGTTATAACGTGAAACTTTTGTGAATATAAACGTGTATTTTTCACTTTATAACAACTATTGTATATAAATATAGTTATGTAAAACAGGAACCCGTGATTAGTACAATGAATGAAGACTGACATTAAGGCATCTATAAGTATAACCTTAAAATAAAGAACTATATAGTATATACATACGCTAACATGCCTATATTTCACACACATAGATTTCAAAATGCCTGGCAAATATGCTATTGAATTTTTATTGAATGCAAAGCAAAATTCATATTTGTAATTGATTAATACCAGTGTTTTTTAGTTAACAAAAGCTTATAATACGGAGCATCAAATTTCATCCATTGTTTAAAGAACTATTGGATTATCAACCACTAAATCTCTGAATTAATGTTATGTTATTGAGTAAGTAATGCTTAATTTACATTTTGTGTTGATTCAGAATGTCTCTAGAAAGCACTGGGTGACCTAAGTCATTTTCGTCCATTTGAATAATAGATGAATCCACATTTTCAAAGGTTATGTCCGGGCTTCACTGTCCTGCATCTTTTGGAAAAACACAGAATTTTCACAGCAACCTTTGTAACAAGTATGTTGGTTTTTTTAACTTTAAGCATATTCTATTATCTAGGAAGACCTCCCCTATGTGACAATCAATAACACAATTAAAATATGTAAAACAGGATCAAAGGTCAATAAGATGATGTTCTTACATAGAGCAATAAATACATTACATGAATTAAAAAGTACAGCTGGACAAGTCTATCGTTATTTTTCTTCATTGTAATGAACAAATTATTTCATCCTACTTTTTTATGCTAAATTATTTCATGCTACTTTTTTAATATTAAGCGTTTTTAATTGATAAATTGGGGTTTATGCCAATGTTTCAAATCTATAAACATAATCTACACTATATATATACCAAATTTGGCCCTGCCTAGCTGGAGTCAGAACTTCTACCCCAGGAATCATGAAATTTACAATTTTGGTAGTGAACTTTTTGCTCAATACATCACTATGCATTCAGTTTTTCTTAGAGATATGCAGTTGTAGAAAAGATTATTTTTTGGAGAATTGAGCAATTTTTGGCAGTTTTTGCCCCACCCTTAAAGCCCCAGGGATGCAGGAGTCTTGAAATTTACAATTAATTCCCCCCTTGTCCCAAAGATGACTCATTCCAAATTTGAAAAGAATTGGAATTGTATTTATCAAGAAGAAGTTAAAAATGTTCAATTGTTAACTCACGACGAACAACGGATGATGCACAACGTCTGACACAGACCAACTGCAATAGGTCACCTGAGTTTACTCACAATGAGTTCTTTACTTAATGTAAATTTAGATTACGTTGCATATAACATATCAATCAAAAACACTTTGATATGTTATTGTGCAAGATATGATAATCTTACATAGAGAGAAGCAATGTGAATGTTCAATGCACAAATCCTGTTTAACAAGATTGCTACACGTAGCCATGTCCTCCATCGCCACAAAAAAAAGTGGAAGCACAAAAGTCCCATAACATCCTACAAATTATGAACAAAATCCGTTGATTAACTCCTTAAAATTTGTCACATCAAAATGACAACGCAATATGATCAACTACATATGGTGACTAACAATCCTACAAAATTCGAATGAAATCCGGATAGTGGTTTAGGAGGAGTTGTGTCCACAAAGTGTTCCTAAAGTGTAGCATGTACAAATTCAACAAAGTCACATAACTCCTATAAAATTTGTCGAATCAAAATGGTGGCACAATATGATCAACTACACATGGTGACTAGCAATCCTACAAATTATGAACAAAAGCCGTTGAGGTTTCTGAGGAGTTGTGAAGTTGGACGTACGGACACCGGTATTTTTATGTCCCCTTCCGCATTGCAGTGGGGGACAATTAGTGGGTACTGTTGTTTTGGATTTATTTTCCTTTTACAAAAAAAAAAATGTCTGCATGCCCTTCAAAGTTTGGCTTTCTTATAATGGGGCAACAATAATAAGTGCAAGAGTATGTATATGATGTGGGCGGGCAATATTAAGGACCATTGTAAATGTCTAATCAATGTCATCTATCTTACATCAATATTTAATTATTGTACTCCTAAGTATGAAGTCTTGATGTTTAAGGGTTAGCAAGGCTGTCCAACTTTCAAGTTGTCATGTCAAAAGCCTCTAGAGTTAAGGTTGAGTCTTCTTTTTCTTAACTTGACTTTGGATGAAGAAATGGGTCAAGGTAAAAACAACTTGGTACAGTGCACCTTGTCTTAATGTTCTCTCTCAATGTTTCAAGACTGAAGTCCTAATGTCAGGTTCTCAAGTTATGGTCTGGGCCAGATTCTGATGTTTAAACAATGACCTTGACCCCTCCTTGATACCACCTCTTTAAGATCCAAGTTTGAAGTATTAATGTCAAAGGGTTCTCAAGTTACGACCTGTACAAAATTTGGTTTGAAGACAAGAGGCCCACAGGCCTTATCGGGCACCTGAATACTAGTGAAAAAGTATCACTACTCCCACAGGCCTTATCGGGCACCTGAATACTAGTGAAAAAGTATCACTACTCCCACAGGCCTTATCGGGCACCTGAATACTAGTGAAAAAGTATCACTACTTCCATGGGCTATAAAATCTAGAAAAAAAATTCCTGTTCTGAATATCTAAGCTAAATTCTAATGTTCAGCAACAGTATAAAACAAGACGTGTTCTTAAAACTTCACTGACCTCAAAAGTGCATACACTGATGAAAGACTTTAAATAATGGTGTATTAACATTAAAACATCAAGTATGCATTTAGATTTTATACAGTATCAGCAAACTTACACATAAATACTATATACTAAGTTTGGCCCTACCCTGGGGTCAGAACCCTTAATACTCTGGGGATGATCAAATTTATAATTTTGGTAAAAGACTACCTGCTCTATCCATTTAGTTTCAATTTAGTATAAATAGCACTAAAGAAGATGTTATTCAAGTGTTTTACACATAAACAATATATAACAAGTTTGGCCCTGGCCTGGGGTCAGAACCCATACCCAGGGGATCATGAAATTTAAAATATTGATAGAGGTCTTCCTACTCTACATCACCATGCATTCAGGTTTTCTTTCACATATGTGGTTCTTGAGAAGAAGATTTTTGAAAATTGGTCAATTTTGGGCAGTTTTTGCCCACCCCTAGGGCCCCTGAGGGGTGCTGGAATCCTGAAATTTACAATTTATGTCCCCCTTATCCCTTTGATGCTTCATACCAAATGTGAAAAAATTTGAAATGGTAGTTATCAAGAAGAAGTTAAAAATGTTCAATTGTTAATGCACGACGGACAACAACCAATTGCAACAGGTCACCCGAGTTTACAAAGGAGACCTAAAAAAGAAACTAACAAAAACAATATGTCTCCCCTTTGAAGGGGAGAGATCATTCCATTAATCTGAGATATGTCAATATAATTCTCAGACACATTCAAAATACAGAATCCAAAAACGATTTTTTGATAAAAATGAGTCATGTGAAATTGTTACGAAATTACACATGTAAATATAAATATTATGTTACAGTAGTAAAACTATTTCTATCATACAAAAATCTGACAGTATTAGAAATAACAAACCTTTAGTAGCCTTGAGTTGGCTTTCGAGATCCTGACTGGTGCATTTCAATTGCTCCGAAGAATCTGTGAAACAAATCTTAATTCAATTCTTTTCACATTTAGAAATTTGACAATCAAGCAACAATTGCAAGTACAGTAACAAAATGATTGAATAAAACAACCAATTAGCAAACAGCATTATCTGTAATGCAGAACTTAATGAAGCATGAAAAAAGACAACTACATGAGCGAAATATGTATTTTTGTTAATTAGAATAATATGATGATAACCAGTGATAATTAGAATCCAATGTCCCCCGCCTTTCTAGATATCATTCAGGATACCATATTATATCTACTATTAGAAACAATCTGTTTCTGTATGCAAGTATGATGAAAATTCATTATCCATCTATCTAATAGATACACCAATTATAAAAAAGTTAATTTGTGATAATATTGAGACAAACTACATGTACATATAAAACCATAAATTTTATATCAGCAAAGACAGTCGATTTTCATTTTTACCTTTGAATTCTCTTGCACGCTTTTCTTCCTCCAGATGTTTGTGGAGAAGTGTGGCATTGTCCTCTGAAATCATCAACAAATTAAAAAATTATACTTCTTCTTACAATTGTGATTCATGAATTAGTAATTAAATCATAGCTGTATAAAGGTATAGGTTTGACAGACCAATCAGACCCAGGTCTCTCGGTGATAATGAGAGCACCACAGTACTACGCTATTGCGACCAATTTCTGTTTGGCAATTACTGAGACGAATTGAGTAACACAAGGTATGTTGAAAGAGTATTCTGTAAGGGATGCAAGACAAAGATGGTTTATTATGTTAGATACGGTACAGGCACGAGCCGACCAATCGGAGTTCTGCATCTTACTTAAACCATTTTTTAAAAACAATGATTGTTTATTGTCATAAGACGGTACTGGCCAAGGATGCAAAAATCTAGGTAGATGAGGTGCTTAAAGGGATAACAAAAATCTAGGTAGATGAGGTGCTTAAAGGGATAACACTGGTTTTACAACAGGTGTTTATGATAGTTTTTGAATGAGAAACCCATTACCGAACCCCAATAAATAATATTGTACTTATCATTGTGATAACTATATATATATATAGGCATGCATGCATGTTAAAAAGATCTGACATGTGGGTGTGCATTTAATATTTCGGATCATATGATGGAGGATGGATTTATAGGTAATTTTCAATAACAAAAATTCCAAAATTTCAGCTAAAAACAACGTTTCTCGGTTCTTTACAATGGAGCATATTGGATGTATGCTAATAGTAAATGACATTCCATGAAAATTACAATATTGGACGAGAACCAGTCCTATCTTAGATATATAGGAAAGAATGACATTTCAAAAATGTTTAAATAACATATGACCTTCTCTTTAGGTCTATATTTACCATTTTAAACATAATACTGTAATCTGAGTTCAGATTAGCATAATGATATTCTAATGAGATGACAATGTAATTTCACTCTTTTAAATCTTTAAGCTGTTCGGAAGGAGGAGCTTCAGACCCAGCTACTCTCCTTATGTTATAAATCTTTAAGCTGTTTGGAAGGAGGAGCTTCAGACCCAGCTACTCTCCTTATGTTATAAATCTTTAAGCTGTTTGGAAGGAGGAGCTTCAGACCCAGCTACTCTCCTTATGTGTCTGTGTGATATGAGCATTTATAGACTACATTTGGTGCCGTTCACCATCCCTGAATTTGCAGGTTGTCCTGCCAGGGGCGAAAAAAGAACCTGGGTTATGTGTCTTCGAGGGCGAAGACAACTTAAGGAGGGAGGAATGTAGTAAATAGGGCTATATATGGACTGTGGATATCAGCCTGGATAGCTCAGTGGTTAGAACACCTGACTAGTAATGCAGGGGTCCTGGGTTCGATTCCCGGTCCAGCCAAAGATCTTCTCCTCTCTCCTCTATATACTACAGATACATAATAATTATCACTTGACATTTTCCACTGCACCAGAGAATAACCGTTCTATACATATACATGGGGGAATGACAGCTTTAATGTGTATTTAAGAATACTTGGACTCAAAAGTATTCATATATAAAATCAAGAATCAAATTCACTCCCAGGAAAGATGAGGGCCAAACAGATTTAGAGTAGGTTAAAAAAAATATTTTGAACTTGACATTGTGATGATTATATAATTCATATCACTGAATTCTAACTCCTATACTTAGAACTAAATTAGGGCCCCAGATGCCACAAGTCACATGACTATAATATGAATACTGCTCACCATTTCGTTTCTTCATTTCTATGTCCAGCTTTTCAAATTCTTCGGTTTTTTCAGTTAACTGCTCTAAAATCATAATAAAAGTAAGAACATCAGCTATTGAATACTGGATACTGGTATTACAAAATTCTCTGTTACAATAGGCATGGCATCATAGCGAGGTAAATGATGTGATCTTCCAGCTAAATTCAATTCATTGAAAGATTATCAAATTATTAAAGCAATAGAAATATATGGTTAGAATTTGCAGCTAAATTCAATTCATTGAAAGATTATCAAATAACTAAAGCAATAGAAATATATGGTTAGAATTTGCAGCTAAATTCATTTCATAGAAAGATTATCAATTATCAAATAACTAAAGCAATAGAAATATATGGTTAGAATTTGCAGCTAAATTCATTTCATAGAAGGATTATCAATTTGCAAATAACTAAAGCAATAGAAATATATGGTTAGAATTTGCCATGTACAAAGAATACATACGATGGAGTTTTGCTAATGAATTTTCAAGTCCTTTTAATTTCTCATTCAGTTGCTCTATTTGTGTGTCCTTTTCCTTTCCAGCATTCACTTCTTGGTCACGGGATTCTGTTGTAATTACAACATGCGAATAAATATAAATAATTACATATCTGCTGTATATAAAAGATCCCAATCAGAACAATAGATAATGATTATCATTAATGTGTGTAGGAATACAATCAGCGTACATCTAATGTTCTACAAATCAAATACCTTTTAAACTGCTTAATTCTTCTGTCAGTTTCTGTTTTTCATTATAATCAGTCCCTATATTAAAAAAAAGTTAAAGCATGCAATAAATAGAATGATTTAACTAGCAATCTATCGACATCTCTTTACCAAATGAACATATTATCATATCTTTGTAGATTTATCCAATTCCCATTCATGGAAAAGAAGTATTTTTACAAAGTTACGCCATTGACTATACAGTTCTGTTCATCATGGGAAGTATGTTATTTTGAAGTTGTGGCCGGTTCAACACACAAGATATTCACTTGTTGCAAAATATCCAAAACGCGTTGAAATAAAACAGATAAGTACAAAATATCATGCACATAAAACCCTCCAGTACAAACTATCCACACATGAACATGTCACATAAAACCTACCGGTACAAACTACCCACACATGAACATGTCACATAAAACCTACCGGTACAAACTCGTAACCCACACGAGCATGATTTAACAGCAAGTCTAAAATTAACATCACTATTATCTTGTGAGCCTAGATCTGTAACATTAATTTGTCAGTAGCCAGTATGATTCAATTTTCCTTAAAATATCTTGTACAATACTCTTAAATTTGCAATCTCTAACAATCTTTTCACTTTTATTTCTCACATTATTTTTCATTGCAGTATATATAAAAATGTGCATTCCTAATTTAAAATGTTTTGGTAGAAAACAACAAAATCTCTAATCTTTTTTTTTGATTGAACAGACACAACCTATAAAAACATTCTCTTTTTAAATTACATCTATTTTCTTTGTCGAAAGGGGTTTCAACCAATAACCTTTGAATTGGTCAAGATAGACCAGCTAGGTGTTCGTTTTTAAAAACGTTGGAGGTGGTGCTTCGCGATTTACACTGAAAATTTTCGCACTCTTTGTAGCAGGTCGTGTTTCGTTTGCCTTGCTTGTCATCGGGTGAAAAATGGATGCGACTTAATTCTTTCTTATTTTTAGATTTTGATGACGATATTGAATAGGTGGACACCTATTTGTCTCCAGCTTGTGATGAAATTAATGAAAACACCTTATAGATTCTCAAACATGAGTCTAACGCAAATGCTTGCAGATTATAATATTCGGTCGGAACATGGTGAATTTAAAATTGATGCAGAGTTTGGACAGCACAAATTTGCCGTGTACCGAGGATGGTCATTTTGTGCTCCCTGTAACGGAAAACGAACTAAAATTGCTTGTTGTTTTTAATCTTTTTTTTGTACAATAACTCAAAAAAAGTTTAAATCCATTGTATGACATGATTTCTACCCCTTCCCTTTGATACCATACAAGTATCTGTAGAATATAAATTAAGTTATTGTATGGTTTATAGCCACGCTTATTCAAATGAAAGGCGAGTACAAAAAACATATTATACATTAGTCATCAAAGAAATTATACCGCATCAGTGTCATAAACGTGTTTATAGCATATCTTGTAAAGGATTGAAATAAACGTGCACGACTGTTTATAGAATTTGTAAAATGAAGAAAACTAACACATCATACATATAATTGTCCTACACTTAGGGAATAACTAACACATCATACATATAATTGTCCTACACTTAGGGAATAACTAACACATCATACATATAATTGTCCTACACTTAGGGAAAAGCTAAGACAAGTTTATCCTGCGGCCCAATCTCATACAAAATTGAATAAAATATTGTTTATATCGTGATTGTCCCACAAAAGTTCACCATTGATTTCCACATCCCTTAAACAAATGATGTTTATATCTGTTAAAGTACGGTACTTACGAATCCTTTCAAGCTCCTCTTTCAGATCTGCATTTTCTTTCTCGCATGATGACACTTTTTCTGACAAGATAACATATACTGTAATTTATTCAGATGAATGCACCACAAAAACGTTTTGGGTATAAATTAAACAAAGAAAATACATTTACAAAACGGTCTTTGGTGATCAGGTTTTCAAACAGTCTGTTGGAATTCCCATTGACAGGAATTCTGCTTCTTATTCATTTGAAGCAATTAGTTATTCAAAACATTGCTGTGTTAAACACCACTCTGATTCGACAAACAAGCATTCTGAAGATATTAAAAAGATGCTGGAGTTCCTCGTTGATAATATCTTCATTGTTTTTGGTGATTAGGTCTTCCAACAATCCGTTGGTATTCCTCGATTTCAAATTTCAAACTTACTACAAATATACATTAAAATGAAACGAAACATTTCAGTCCTTCCCGCTGCCATATTTAATGTGGCAAGAGGGGCACATATCCCCCTAAAATTTCCAAAGATAAGAATATAAAGTTCTTAAAATGGCACAAATTACCTTTGAAATTTAAAAAACAAATTCCCATACAAGAGGGGAACACCCCTTCCCGAAACACCCCTATCACTTTTGAGTTACTCAACATCAGATAGACACAGACCCCTGTACACAGCAATAGTGAGATCAGGTGCAATCTCCTCTTTATGGTCACATCCGCTGTCAGCCCTATATTTTTGTCAGGTAAACAGAGTAATGCGTAATCAACACCAGTAATGTAAAGAACCTCCCTCTATTTCAAAACTGATCCTATGCAGAATTTTGTATATTGAACTGTAAATACACCTTTGAAGAATTTGATTTTGTTTAGTTGCACCATTATGTTACTGTTAACAACTGAATGATGTTGAATGAATATGTAGTACAGCAATGAGCATGTTAATTGAAATATCATTTATATCTTTCTTTATAATTTATTTAGAGATTGATAGGTACTGTTAAGAATTGATTTGAAAATAGGTTAATTACAGAATATAAGATACAGTATAGGTACAAATACCAAGAAATAAGGATAGGTATAATTGATTTAAATACAAGAGTAATTGAATTTTACCTATCTCTAATTATATTAATACTGACAATAACAACTACTATATGTCATTTATAGTTTCCAGTACATCACAACTGCCACGAAAAGTTTAATATCAGCTAGCATCTTCATCCGTCATGCCCAAACAACTGAAAAGTGTTGTTTAACCTTTACCAGCAGTTGAGGCAATTATTTGATGGAGATAAAAGTTTGTTAATTGGGTCTTGTAAGACTTATAGAATCCTTCACTAATACGAATGTATGATAAAGATCCCTCCCTGCTCAATGGCCGTAAGCGCCAAGCATATAGGCTTAAATTTTGCAGCCCTTCATCGGCAATGGTTACGCTTCAATATGAGTGCAAAATTCTCGAGCAGTACGTTAAACAATATACAATCAACCGACTAATTTATTGTGTTCTAATAGTCAGTTTTATTGTATGCAGAGTTTTTTAAATGGCTTCTATTGTTTTTGTCACACACTTAACAAGTTTGTGTTTTTTCCTTGTACTTGAGTTTCTTCATTACAGAACAGACATTTATGGGCGGGGAAAGTGTCGATAGTGAACACAGGTTGAGTGAACATCTCTTAGTCTTACAGTCTACTTGACTCAGCGCAACTTCGTCAATGCTCAAGTTTTACTCCTAGTAAGACATGGAAATGTGGACAATGATTTTTATGTTGAAAGTTATATTTACTAACTCAAGATTGTATATATATCATATAAAGATAGGGCCTATGAATTATAGTATCTATAGGAATGAACAGTTTTTCATAATGTTTATTCAGTATTAAACATGTTAATAGGTACATGTTATTTTGGGAATGTAGTATACACTGTATAATTTCGTATTTAGACATGAATTTGTAGACATTTAAAAATATGTATCACTTTCCTTAATACACTGTCTTCTATTTTGATACTTATTTCTCACAAATGTCCTCTCTGGGAAGTCCCTATCCCATTGTTTGTTTACAATGTGTCGTCTTTAATGCGGTATGGAACACCGTAACAGCCATGTTGAATTTGCCAAAATTTTGATAAATTCAAATGGCCATATCTTGAAAACACCCCAACATAAATTTATCAAACAACCTTCATTTACCTTTATTTTATACACACTTTCAAAAAATCGTAGTGTAGAAAAATCCCTAGAGGGGGGGGGGGGGGGGGGTAATGTGTTATTGGCCCATGGTCTATATATGTCATTTATAGTTTCCAGTACATCACAACTGGCACGAAAAGTTTAATATCAGCTAGCATCTTCATCCGTCATGCCCAAACAACTGAAAAGTGTTGTTTAACCTTTACCAGCAGTTGCGGCAATTATTTGATGGAGATAAAAGTTTGTTAATCGTGTCTTGTAAGACTTATAGAATCCTTCACTAATACGAATGTGAGATTGGGAAATTTCACTGGGGGGACAAGATTCGCTGTCTGGGTTTGCCCAGTTTTAAACAGCGAATCTTAAATTTTCCCCAAGGAGGAATTTCCCTATCCCACATGAGTAAATAATGAAGAATAATTTTTCTAACCTTTTATTTACAGTTTTGTGTATTAATTCAGGAGCAGTGAATCTTGTCCATTAGGTGGAAATTCCCTATCCCACATAAGTAAATAATGAAGGACTATTTTTCTGACCTTTTATCTACAGTCTAGTTTAAGTTCAAGGAGCTTTGAAAAGATTTAAAACCTTATTTAAACTAAATTTAAAAATGCAAAAACTAATTAGACAGTCAAAAAGAGCATACCCGAATATATTATGGTTTACACTTATTGTGTGAACTAAGAAACCCCAAGGCTGCCCCCAGAAAGCTATATCGAATTCAAATTTGAAGAATCCCAAACCGAATAGTTGTACTTCTATATGCAACGTAAATCATACACAATACATGATGTCATAATCAATAATGTCGCAGCAGTGCAAGACAGGAAAATCTCATATGGCTGTCTCACATAATGTCAGTCTCACACTGGTGATAATCAATCGTAATTACTTGGCTATTCATGTCACCTGAGTGACTCAAGTGACCTAAAAATCCTGATATCACTAGGTCAATACATGTAATTTGTTGGTTGTTGTTTATTGTTTAATGTCCTGCTTGAGAATTTTTCACTCAAACTGAGATGTCACCATTGCCGCGGTGAAGGGCTGCAAAATTTAGGCCTATGCTCGATGCTTACGACCTTTGAGCAGGAAGGGATATCACGTCACACCTGCTGTGAAAAGGGGCCTTGGTTTTCGTGGTCTCATCTGAAGGACTTTCGACAAGCAAGGGGTACTCACTACTGAGAACCTATTCTAACCCCGATCCTTACTTTGACACAAGACTCAATAATTTGTATACTATATAGCGAAGTACGAGCATTAATAGTATAAAGACCTTCCCTCCCCCATGTAAACAAAAGAAGTTTGGTGAAAACATGTTCTTTTGAGGTAACCAAGAGAGACCCCCCCCCCCCCCGGGCCATGATTGAAGAAAATGAAATTTGGGGGGGAACCACCACTCCCCATGCACACAGGAATTTTGAAGATTTGGTTAAAGACATTTTTTTGCTTTTGAAAGTCAATTTTTTTTTAAAGAGCCAACTACCAATTTTTCTCCCAGATGCCCCCCCCCCCCCCCCCCCCCCGAAATACAATGATAAGAGCCTGAACATGAAAAAAAAATTAACGTATAGCAGGTAAATTGATTTGTACCTATCCTCAAATTTTTGGTGGGGATGTCTTGAATGAATCTGGGTTTTTTTTATTGAACTGTACATATTTTCAAATGAGTTAAAGATGTGTAATTGAGCCTCTCTGTAGATTGAATTTAGGCATAGTACGGTAATTCATTTAGACCTATCTGTAATTCAAAATTAGATCTATCTTCAAGTTATTTGAAGATGGGTTCAATTATCTGAAAATAGGCACAATTATGTTAATTTGGCACTCCATGCATCAGAGAACTATCAGAAACGCAATATTCTGCATTACCTTGACATTCTGTCAGGCGAGTTTCAAGTTTTTGATATGAGTTTCTCGTTTCTTCCTCAATTTCTGAAAATAAAAACATTCAAAAAAGCTCGTAATACATGTACGTCTGAAAAGGAAATGATAAGGATATATAGGGCCTATTCATAGTGCTAGTTTGTATCTCTTTGATTGCATTTATACCTATGTAATAACATTCTCCTGAAAAAGGAATAGGTCATCCCAAAAACCTGAGAATTAAATAAGCCTCATGTCATTGCACATTTTTAGTGCTTTATTAATGTGTGTGCTATGTGTGTATGTATGTGTGTCTGTCTGCATGTGTGTAATATGAATGTGTTTGTGTATGCGTGTGTGGGAGGTTGCGTGCATGGTACATGTATGTGTGTGCAAGAGATACTGATCGAGTAGATGTTTGTGGGTTTATGTGGATAATAATGGTATACATGTTCTTCACAAATGATACAAATTGACTATGATAAATTATTCATAGTAACCTGACAACTGTTTGCTTTTGTCTTCCGAGGCCATCCAACGCTGTACCAAAGTGGCATTTTCAGCTGCAAGAAATAAAGAGAATTGATACTGATATTGTGCAAAGAAATATCTGAAGTATCTGATGTGTATATTGTTTAAGAATTCTCCATTAATGGGCATTTTCGGTGGTTGCACATTTTTGAAAATATGACCCTAAAACAACATGGTATTTTGATAGTTTCAATAATGTGCCAATTAGTCATCATCTTAATGAATTTTCTCCAACGATTTCAAATAAAATACACAATGATACAGTCAATAATTTTGATAGAAAATGACATAGGTTACTGAATTTCAAATTCTATCTTAAATCAATAAAGAATTGTGTACAATTGAAAAATATGACTTTTCATCATATGGGTGTGCCTCGATTCTCCATTTAACTACGAGAGTAATATTCAATTTGGCAATTTAGCAAGGTTGTAGGGGTTCATTAAACAAGATGAAAATGAACATATCTCGAGACCTACAATCTGTTATCAGTATAATCGCGTTCTCCCCCAGTTAGTGTTCAGTTCCCACCCTCATCAAACCGGTTGGAGTGGTTCAGTGGTTAATTAGCGCTCACTTTATGAATGGAAGAACAAAAATTTCAATCCCACTCCTGCCTTGGCGGTGTTAAATTTCAAACATAAAAATACCTGTAGGTAGGAACTGTCCCTTTGTCAAACATTCAACATTAGAATGACAGTCATTGGTCTTTCATATGAGGCCTTAAAAACGGAGTTCCCGCACCGCGACAGGTTCTGGCATGATATAGAACTCTTACTGCAGCGACCTTGAGGACCAAGCGTAGGTCAAAATTTGTTGCACTTCACCTACACCTGGTGACGTCTCAATATGGATGAAAATTCTCAAGGGGAAGTAAAACAGTCGTCAAAGAAACAAACAAATGAAATCACCCTCAGATATCTTCAATTACATGTATTTGAGTTTATGTTAATCTGGCACTCCATACATTACGTGGTCAGTAAATGGACTTCATTTAGATACATAGTACAAACACTAACCTAATTTGCTTTGGTTTTCATTTTGCAGACGTTCAATTTCCTCTTCATGGGATGATATGTTTTCTGCGAAGAGAATGAATTCATTAACAGTTGTGAGTTGTAAGTTCATACATATAACAAGTCTGAAAAGGTAATGATAAGTATATATATCTGTGTGTGTAAAAGCACTGAAAAAAAGGCCATGACACTGTTGTAACCCACATCTTTATAAAGAGACATATATTACATAAACAAATATCACAAACTATACATTACGAAAAAACGACAAATATTAAT
Organism: Ostrea edulis; assembly: GCF_947568905.1. Taxonomy (NCBI): domain Eukaryota; kingdom Metazoa; phylum Mollusca; class Bivalvia; order Ostreida; family Ostreidae; genus Ostrea; species Ostrea edulis. Next base: position 11,380,770 of record NC_079168.1, read on the forward strand.
TATCTACATTATTAACAATAATGATACACTGATGTACTGAATTGGAAAAAATGGTTGTTTTCGTTGCAAGCTTGTCTACAGACAACAGAGCAGTGAGTTTGTATATAATAAAAAAAAAAAAAAAAAAAAAAAAAAAAAAAAAGGTCAGGATGAGAATAGAAATATTTTGAAAATTAGAGAGAAAACTTATAAAACAAAAACACTGTGATTGTGAAATAAAATGATGGGAAGATTTTTTGATTTGAAGTGATTAAAATCAAAAAATCTATTTGGTAAATCATACTATTATGCATTTGGAATAGTAAACAGTGCTCACACTAACGATATGATTACTGCAAGAACATGATTAAAATACAAATTCAACACAACCAATTAAATTAATAACCACATGAATCTTGCACTAAAATCACCAATCCAAAAGATGAGTGGGAGAGAAGTCTCGGAAAAAGATATAACTGAACTAGTTTACAAAGTCAATACATTTTATCATTTTTTTCAAGGTCAGACAAATTAAAACCCCAATACTAAAATTCTGATATTAAAATATAGAGAGCTTTATGAATCTGTACTTATCCGGACATGTCTTAATTCGCTGACTTTACCTAACATTGATTAATAAGCCTAAGACCAATAAACATGCAGTTTGCAGTATAAATACGTTTGTAGATTTAGTGTAGTTTTACTACTAGATGTATTTTTTGTTGTTTTGTTATTCCCTGTTGGTATTAGCCACATTATGTAAACCTTATTGTTTGTTCTGAATAAGGGACAGACAGGTTGTCCTGAAAATTTGACAATCTGTTTCTTCATCATTTTAGCGATTTGAATAATTTTTGTATTTGACCTTAAATCCAAAACAGACGCAAATTGGAAAGCGTACAAAGCGGCGCGTAACAGGGTCGGAGTACAAATCAACAGTGCGAAATGCGACTTTGTGAACGAGGTTATCAATCAAGCACACGCCAAACTTAAAACTATGTGGGAACGTATAAAGGAATGTGTACCCTCGAAGCGAACTCAGTCCTCAACATCACACTTAGAAGTCGACGGAGAGACAATCACGAATTCAGTCCTCAACATCACACTTAGAAGTCGACGGAGAGACAACCACGTGCCCTCACGAAATTGCAAATAAATTTAATGACTTTTTCACTAATATCGGGCACAAATATGCAGCTAAATTTGACAATATTTTACCCAGTGTTAATCAACAGATGCCGAAAGGTTCATTTTCAATACCTCAGACTCATTAGCGAGCATTTTGTTATTTCTGAGGTTTTGTCTATGTCTAACTCAAAATCTACTGGTTTAGACGATGTCTCTGTTAAACTTCTTAAAATTAGCATTCATGTAATAGGAGATATTTTAACACATATCATGAATTGCTCAGTTAAGTCGAATGTGTTTTTTGATGATTCACAGAATCTGCCTCAAATCCAAATCCGTTCATACTGACCACGAACAGCTCAAAAGTGATGTTCATTTCTTAAATGTTTAACTTCTATGCGTGTAACTCTAAACAAGTAACTTCTATACGTGTAACTTCTAAACGTGTAACTTGTATACGTGTATTACAATATATTAATTCCACCTTGTAACATTCACTGTAATAATGGTCACTCTGTAAATTGTACTTACCACAGTAAGGGATATACTAATTAGTAACTGCTATTGTAATATCAGTTATCTGGTGTAATGTAATTATTACAACAGAGAAACTGCATCATGTAACTTTTTGTTAATGATCAATTAGTGCCATGTAACTTATTGTAATAATGATTGTTTACTATATCTGAATTAATGCAATAGTGGTTGTAAAACGTCAATTTCTACTTTAATACAAAGAAAAATACATTTGTCATCTGTCAGCAGCTCTGCTGAAGATTATAGATGTTTTCATTAATGATCCGAGTTTCCTTGTTTTGTAGTCACGCTTTACCTTCGAGGCTTTTGAGTTTCTCGGTTGAATTTGACACCTGGGTCTGAAGTTCTTTTATTCTTGCTTCAGCTTCCGTCTCTTTCTGTGTCAGTTGTACTGCAGATAGATTAAGACGAAAATTTCACTTCAACATTTCATTATATACATGAAAAAGTTAAGATAAAGCAATGATCCATATTATGAATCCCATAAAGAATACAAAATTGAGAGTGAGGCATGACGTAATTAATACGGAAAGTTTATCCTCTCCCTTCTAAATACAGAGAAGCAGTTCCATTCAGCTCATTTTCGTAGCCAAAAATTTTTCCGTATTATAATGCAAAACTTGCACGAATAAATGTCAATACACATCGTACAACACTAACCTGTTTTGCTCTGTAATTCACTTTTCAGACCTTCTATTTCCTTGTGATAGGAGGATATGTTTTCTGCAGAGAGAATTCATGAACTCATGTACATGTATATAAAAGCAAAATATTTTTACAAACACATTTATGAAATAAAATCAAGATTGTTTTTAGAAAATCCCACATTTAAATTTCCCCTGGTTTACACTCTAAACATCAACGTTTCAGCAGTTGTAAGTTCATGATGAAGATAAACGATTACATCCGTGTTTATAGCATCTTAAAGTAAAGCAATATAACACATAAAGTATTTAGAGTATTTAGTCGAGGGATAAATTGCAAATTCGTGTTTATAGCATTTCGTAAATAGAGAAAACAAATGTATCAAACATCGAGTCGTTGAAAAGTACTCAACATTCATTTTTAACAAATTCAAACTTCGTGTCACATCAGTTAAATAAATCATGCTTATATCGGTTGCAATATGGTACTCAAGAATTCTTTCAAGCTCCTCTTTAGGTTCCACATTGCAGTATTTTCCCTAAGAACCGGCCGCCGGCCAAATTGACCGTTTCAAACGATTTTCTGGCCGGTTCAAATATAAAAAAAATCAAAAAATAATATGTTGTCAATTTCAGTGATGTTGATTTACACGATCGATCTTTGCAAAGAATGTATGCGGTAGCAATTGGTTGGCTATAAATATCTTTCATATTTCTTCCTTGTTTATGTTTTTATCGAGAGCTTTTTGAAACGGCGATTTTGATTGGACGATATTTTCAACTCTCACCTTGCGCGCGAGAAGCACATGGCAGTAAAAAATAATGAAGCGTCGAACGAATACATTACATGATTTCTTCCAGTCAAAACATCGGAAAGGTGTGTATTTAACACCACTGTGACTAACTTGTCTGAGGTAAAAATGTTCAACCCTTTGGTATATATTTAAAAATGTAAGTTAAAAAGTGGCATATGAACAAGGGTCATTTTGCCCCCTGAAATGCCTCAGAATGCAGGATTTTGCGTCAAATTTTCCAAAATTTCATGGGGGGAATCCTCCCCATACCCCCCCTGGTCTGTTACAATTCTAAATGGGCCTGTTCAAATGAAATGAATGGAAAACACTGCATTGTCTTTCTCGTAAGAAGACACTTTCTCTGACAACAGAATAAATGTATATACCGTTATTTATTCAGAGGAATATACAACAAAAATTATTATATAAATCAAACAAAGAAAATATATTTCCGAAAAGTATTTTGCAGCTAATTTCAAACTCAGTACAAGCAGATATTAAAATAAAACAAAAAATTTCAGTCTTTCTAATGCAACCGCCACTCATTCTAACTTCTTATGCATATCAAAGATTACTCAGAATGTCTCTCAGAATGAAAAGGTGAAGATAACAAACAGTGATTAATCTCATAACTGCTATGAGGAATATAAAATTAAGATCTGGGCAAATAAGGACTCCTGCATATATCAGAGGTGGGGTCAGGTGCTTGCCATCTCTGTTTTAAAGTGCTAAAAAAAAGATTAAGGTACTTGGTGATTCTGGAAGAAGTCTTCCAATATGAAATATTTGTTGAATATCTATTTTCAACAAATTCAAAATTCTTTTCACATCTATGGCAAGCCCTTTTACTATCTATTCGAAAAATAAGATATCTCTTTAAAACAAAGAGATATCTCTTATTTTAAAGAGATACCTCTTTAAAATGAGAGATATCTCTTAATTTTAAGAGATATATCTCTAAAAATATATATCTCTTTCACATAGAAAGATATCTCTTTCACTTAGAGAAATATCTCTTTTACTTTTTTTTTAACAGATATCTCTTACACTTTGAGAGATATCTCCTTCACTTAAAAGAGATATCTCTCTAAGAATTCCTAGAGAGATATCTCTCAAAGTATAAGAGATATCTCTTTAATCGTTGAAAAAGAGATATCTCTCAAAGAGAAAAAGATATCTCTTTCCAATATTTTTATTAGTTTGAATACTTAAGGAATTCTCCCTAAACCGGAAGCCCACCAAGGCAAATCTTACCATGATGGCTACAATCCCGGGCGAAGATTTTGCGTTTACCGCATGTGAAGTGTATAGAGGTAACAAAAAACACAAAGACAATAAATTAATAAAATATGTGAGCTAGACTGGAATTAGTCTCTCGACAACTTGATAATGTGCAACCACCTCTTCAACTTTTCCTACCTTTTCTACACTAGAAGGATTTTGATTGGTTAAAAATTAGGGTTACATTATATCAATGGGTGCACTTGTTTCAGAAATCCAGGTGACGACCCGGTTCACATTTATCACATGACATAATGACCCAGTTAGTCTCGCTATACAGGGAGAAGTCATTATGATCACCAGGTGAAAAAATCTAAAGAGATATCTCTTTAAGTTAAAGAGATATCTCTTCTTGAAAATTTAAAGAGATCTCTCTAACTTAAAGAAATATCTCTTTTTACCTTAATAGAGAGATATCTCTTTCTGTTAGAGATATCTCTTTCTCTTTGAGAGATATCTCTAACTTTAAGAGATATCTCTCAAAGAGAAAGAGATATCTCTCTAGCATACAGAGATATCTCTTTTGTTTAAAGAGATATATTTTAGTTAGAGATATCTCTTTTGGTTAGAGAGATATCTCCCTAGCATAAAAAGATATCTTTCTAACTTAAAGAGATATCTCTACAACCAATAGAGATATCTCTCTAGTGTAAAGAGATATCTCTCTTCTTTAAAGAGATATCTTATTTTATGAATAAATAGTAAAAGGGCTTGCCATGTACACATCAGTTGAATAAATCATGTTTATATCGGTTGCAATATGGTACTTACCATTACACATTCTTTCAAGCTCCTCTTTTAGTTCCGCATTTTCTTTCTCATATGACGACACTTTTTCTGACAAGATAATATTTACCGTTATTTATTCAGATGAATATACAACAAAACATTTCAGAGATAAATCAAAGAAAATATATTTACGAAAAATACTTTGTAGCTAATTTCAACAAGAGCAACGCCAACGTGGCATAATACACCCGTAGATTTTGCTCAAGGAAAACATATTTTAGTGGGATTCATATTTTAGTGAAGTTAGCACTGTCCTCTGTGAGCTAATTTATTATTATGCTTGTAGAAATGGATATCAAGATATAAAGAGGGATAGCCTTAGAATGTGCTACTTCATAAATATGCTAACGGTTCAGTTTGTATCCTGCCCACAAGGTTTTCCTAATAAGTGATACTACGACCTTGACCTTTGACCTTGAAAAACAATAGGCATCTTCCTCTCATCATGATGATCAAATATACCAAGTTATAATATCCTGGAGCTTACGGTTCGGTTTGTATCCTGCCCACAAGGTTTTCCTAATAAGTGATACTACGACCTTGACCTTTGACCTTGAAAAACAATAGGCATCTTCCTCTCATCATGATGATCAAATATACCAAGTTATAATATCCTGGAGCTTACGGTTCGGTTTGTATCCTGCCCACAAGATTTTCCTAAAAAGTGATACTACGACCTTGACCTTTGACCTTGAAAAACAATAGGCATCTTCCTCTCATCATGGTGATCAAATGTACCAAGTTGTAAAGTCCTAGGGCTTATGGTTCAGTCTGTATCCTGCCCACAAGGTCCGGACAGACGGATGACGCCATACCATAATACGTCCCGTCTTCGACGGGCGTATAAAAACCAGTACAAGCAGACGTTTAATAAATAGAACGAAAAATTTCAGTCCTTGCAATGCGTCTACATACATGTATCCATTTTAACTTTTTATGCATATCGAACATTACTAAGAATGCCTCTCAGAATCTATTTCACTGGACATTCATATAATTTCTCTATAAATGCAATTCAATAACCTAATTGTTATACACCTAAAAAGATTTCTTATATAAAACTAGTATGATTTAGAAGTAACATTTTTACTGTCAAACCAATTCTCACACTTGTGGTCTATTGACCGGTCAACAGTTTGCGAACTGTTGACCGTGGGCAATAGTCTGCTTTATTTCTATTGGCTATGTAAGTCACGTGGTTCTCGGTCTGTTGCTTTGCTTTACATAATGGCGAGGTTCTCTAATTTGACTGATGTACTAGATACATAATTTATTAGATGGAACGCAGAACAGAAACACGAAAAATGTAATTATTGATTATTAATTAGGATGTTACGTAGGTTTTCTTTTAAACTAGTGGATGTGTTGATAAATGTATACAATTTCTCTGTCACGTAATGTTAAAAGTTCAAAGTCAACAAACCATGTGCATCTAGTAAAACATCCTAAAAATTGAAAGTGTATAACAAAACAGTTATAGACTGTGTCCTCGGACAACAGCTGTTTTGTTTGACCCGAGAACGGATCTGTTGCCCTCAGCCTACGGCTTCGGGCAACAGACCCGTTCTCGGGTCAAACAAAACAGCTGTTGTCCTCCAATTTAGTCAATAATTGTATATTGTTTCCGAAAGTAATTCTGATAATGATTTTTATATACTCCATTTTTAGGATGATTTTTGTGGGAAAAGTGAAGGTGATAAAATGACAATTTCAAAAATCTTTTTAAAAGAATCATGTGTGTGCAAGCAATCGTGAGAAGATATTTGACGTGGGTTTGCGTTTAAAATATAACAGTACGTACATGTTCTTCACAAATGATACAAATTTACTACGGTAAAATGACTAAATTTAAGTATAGTCACCTGACAACTCTTTGCTTTCATTTTCCGATGCCATATGACGTTGAAGCAAAGTGGCATTTTCAGCTGAAAGAAATAAAGAAAATTGGTACTGATATTGTCCAAAGAAATATCTGAATTATTTAATGTGTACATATCATTAAAGGTAAAGATAACAAAAAGTGATCAATCTCATAACTCCTTTAAAGAATACAAAATAAAGAGTTGGGCAAACACGGACACCTGGATTGATACCAGAGGTGGGATCAGGTGCCAAACAGGAGCAAGCATCCCGTCGACCGATCACATCCGCCGTGAGCTCTATATCTTGCAGGGAAACGGAGCGTAACCCATAGCCAAAACCAGTGCGTCAAGAATGGCCCAACAATCAGCATGAAACATGCCAGACAGTACCCAACCCAAAGACAGGCTGCATATATTGTCTGAAAATTCTCAATCAATGGGCATTTTTGGTGGTTGCACATTTTTGAAAATACGACCCTAAAACATAGCATTTCAATGGTTTCAATAACGCCAATTAGTCATCGTCTTCATGAATTTTGTACAACGATTTCAAACAAATTACACAATGACAGTGAATTTGTTAGATAGAAAATGAAATAGGTTATTTTAAAATCTATCTTAATTCAAGAAAGAACTTTGTACAACTGAAAAATACGATTTTTTATCATGTGAGCTAGTGTGCCTCACTGCTCCAGACTATGAGAGTAATCAATGGCAATTCAGCTACATTCTAGCAGTTCATTAAACTTAGTCTAGAAGAAAATGTATCACATCTCAAGATCTATAATCAGTATAATTGCGTTCTGTCCCAACTAATGCTCAATTCACAACCTCAAGAAACCAGACACAGTGACTTAGTGGTTAAATTGTTTGTTTTATGTACAGTACAGAAGGTAGGAAATTTCAATCCTTCTCGTCGATTCGCCGCGTTAAATCTAAAACATAAAATTAGGTAGTAACTGACCCTTTGTCAAATGCTCCACATTTAAAAATGAGAGTCGTTGGTCTTGTGACTGAGGCCTTAAAAATGGAGGTCCCGTAACCTGGCAGGATATACAACTCTTACTGCTTCGACCTTGAGGGTCATGCATAGGTCAAAATTTGCTGCACTTCATCTACACCTGGTGGTCTCAATATCGATGAAAAATTCTCGAGGGGAAGTAAAACAGTCGTCAAAGAAACAAACAAATCACCCTCGGAATTAAAAAGTTTGTTACGTGGTCAGTAAATGGACTTCATAAATGTATACGTATAAACACTAACCTGCTTTGCTTTGAATTTCATTTTGCAGACGTTCAATTTCCTCTTCATTAGATGGATTATTTGCCATTGAAAATGAATTTCTTCGATCTTCATTCCTTATGTCATGCTGTTCAGCTTCCTCTGCAGTAGATGGATTTGATGTCACTATTTCTTCCAATAACGTTGTGCTTGGTTCCGTTCTTGTCGTAGATTCAATAGGTATATCATCCTTTCTACCTTGCACTTCTTTATCAGTCTGTGAATGTTCAAATGCGGTACTTCCGCTTCCATCTAATTCCTTGTGTGATTCTGCTTTTCTTGAATCCTCAGATTGATTTGTTCTATCCTCAGTACTTTGTCGACTACTATCATGGTCATCCATCCCGCCCACGTTCTCACGATCAGTTGTATTCATCTTCTCTGAACTATCACTCATCTTAGCAGTTATTTTCTTACTGTTCTGTGCTTCTGTCAGGCTTGGATTCCCACATTGCTTTTCTTCCTCCATACCTCTTTCAGACCCATCTGTGACATTTCTTGACAAACGATTATTACGAACATCACCCTCAGAATGTGGAATGTCCTTATTATCTCTCTCTATATGGTCCTGGGACACTTGGTTATTCGCCTCACAAGACGACGATTTGGATTGCTTGTCGTCAGTAGAAGATTCTCTGCCATTTGAATTGGTGCCCATGTGGTTGTCTTCTCCTTGTGTTCTGTCACACTCAGTATCAGATTGGGACACTTGGTTATTCGATTGGGATTGCTTGTCTTCAGTAGAAGATTCTCTGCCATTTGAATTGGTGCCCATGTGGTTGTCTTCTTATTAAATTAAATATAAATAATTTTTTCCAATCTAAATATCATTATGTTAAATTACTTTACTATTAAAATCTTAATTATTTACATGTCCTTATAATTCCATTAAATAATTTTTTTTTTTTTCCAATCTATATATCATTATGTTAAATTACTTTACTATTAAAATCTTAATTATTTACATGTCCTTATAATTCCATTGATAATTTATGCTTATTCAATATTCAATGCATTCATTAACTTAACCTTCTGTTTTGCTTATTATTGATATAATAGGCCATCGTACCGTGGTTTCAGCGGGTGAAACGTCACAATAACACAAATTACGTTGTATGAGCGGTTTCAGTGGATGAAACGTCACAATGTCACAAATTACGTCACTAATTACGTTGTATGAGCGTCTTCACAGCGGCTGCCACGTAACTAATCTATTCATTCGCCATCTTCAATTTGCATGATTTATAGCTTCCAATATCATTCGTAAGTTTCCTTCCGGTTGGTGAGTAAAAAGTTTTACTTATATGTATAACTAAGGTTTTATCATGCATGTTTACAAATATGTAAACAATTTCGTATGTTTATATGCATGTTTACAAATATGTAAACAATTTCGCATGTTTATAAGTATGGAAACCACTAAGCATCATTATTCTACTGTTGAATTTTTATATGCTTACTAATATATAAACAACTACATGTGTTATACTTATATAAACAACTAAGCATATAATTCGGGCTTTCTATCGTGTATATCTATATGTTTATCAGTATGTAAACAATTACATATATAAATATCGTAGCATATTAATATTAGGAATATAAACTTTGCGTTTTTATCGTTTTAGTTTATATAAACATGTATGTTAAAGTATAAATGCAGCTATACATCAAATCCAGGTATATTATAAGTACATGTATATGCAAATATACATAAAATTCAGGTATGTTATTATACGTATGTATTTTGTAAACTTCTCTTTTTATGACAAACATTTAGATGCAATGTCGCAGTTTGTATGTATGCAGGCCTGCTACATACTATTATATTTAATATATGTAAGCTTGTTGGATGTATGCGATTTGTGATTTTGCATCTACTCTGTATTTTCATTAATTAATTAAATCTATATGTTTTGTAATTAAGTATACCACTTCTTATGGTTAATATTTTATCTGTCATACAATTTTAACATTACTAACTCACCAATTATTACATTATGCATCTTCAGTTTTATACACATAATACATACTATCGAATAAGAATTATGGAGCCATGTCGTGCTATAAGCTGGATCTAGCTACAGAAACATGGTACAGGGTATGAGGTGTAGCACCTGATGACGACCTCAAAATTCTTGCCTAATGACGATCTCAAAATTGTTGTATGGCAAAAATTTATAATTAATAACTAATAACTAGTAGCACTCTATTATCAAAATTTTCTTTGGCGACCCTACCCTAATTCTTTTCTGTATATATTTTAGTTATTTCACATGTATATACATACCTACATCCCTATTACTATTACCTGTTACTAATATTACTAATTATGTAATAATTCTGGTATATTTATTTCGGTGTATCTTGATTTATTTGGGCGAAGGACGGAGACTCGTGCGATTACTAATTATTACCTTCTATTAGAATCCAAATAAATTAAAAAATATATTTTCAATATTTAATTTTATATTTACTTATACAAAAATTTTAAATTTTAATTTACTTATTGAATGAATTAAATATATAAATAAAAAAAATATAATTTATTATGAATAAAAAATATTTTAATTATTTAATTTTAATTTACTTAATTTTTTTTTTTTTAAATTATAATTTATTGAATAAATTAAATAAAAGTTATTATTAAATTTATCATATAAATAAAAAATATAATTAATTTCTTACTTTTTATTTAGTTTTGTGAAATATAAGTTACTTCTTTATTTCATTATGATTTATGACATACGACCACATGTATGTGTCCGGCCATCAAAAGACAGTACCGCAGTCATCAGACGTGTTGGTACACGATGGTCCTTATTTATTTATATTTATTTATTTTTAAAACCATGGGACAACCCATACGTCCCATACGGAGCATATGTATGTTACTACAACACACTTCAACTTCACTATGTTGGTGCATTTGGGAGGTGTTGGAGGGTGAGGCTGGATCGCAATGAGATGGATAGTATTATGGCAGATAATACAGTCACCAATCGGTTAACGATATATAGTTAACCAATCCTACGAATATCAAACAAACAAAGCATTACTTCCAAGGTGGTCCATCGAATAGCGACAGTTACTCTACACTCTTGACAGTACTTTTGAACGAGTTGAGTTACTGTTATTTATACATATTATTTACATCTTAAAATTATTATTAAATTAAATATAAATAATTTTTTCCAATCTAAATATCATTATGTTAAATTACTTTACTATTAAAATCTTAATTATTTACATGTCCTTATAATTCCATTAAATAATTTTTTTTTTTTTCCAATCTATATATCATTATGTTAAATTACTTTACTATTAAAATCTTAATTATTTACATGTCCTTATAATTCCATTGATAATTTATGCTTATTCAATATTCAATGCATTCATTAACTTAACCTTCTGTTTTGCTTATTATTGATATAATAGGCCATCGTACCGTGGTTTCAGCGGGTGAAACGTCACAATAACACAAATTACGTTGTATGAGCGGTTTCAGTGGATGAAACGTCACAATGTCACAAATTACGTCACTAATTACGTTGTATGAGCGTCTTCACAGCGGCTGCCACGTAACTAATCTATTCATTCGCCATCTTCAATTTGCATGATTTATAGCTTCCAATATCATTCGTAAGTTTCCTTCCGGTTGGTGAGTAAAAAGTTTTACTTATATGTATAACTAAGGTTTTATCATGCATGTTTACAAATATGTAAACAATTTCGTATGTTTATATGCATGTTTACAAATATGTAAACAATTTCGCATGTTTATAAGTATGGAAACCACTAAGCATCATTATTCTACTGTTGAATTTTTATATGCTTACTAATATATAAACAACTACATGTGTTATACTTATATAAACAACTAAGCATATAATTCGGGCTTTCTATCGTGTATATCTATATGTTTATCAGTATGTAAACAATTACATATATAAATATCGTAGCATATTAATATTAGGAATATAAACTTTGCGTTTTTATCGTTTTAGTTTATATAAACATGTATGTTAAAGTATAAATGCAGCTATACATCAAATCCAGGTATATTATAAGTACATGTATATGCAAATATACATAAAATTCAGGTATGTTATTATACGTATGTATTTTGTAAACTTCTCTTTTTATGACAAACATTTAGATGCAATGTCGCAGTTTGTATGTATGCAGGCCTGCTACATACTATTATATTTAATATATGTAAGCTTGTTGGATGTATGCGATTTGTGATTTTGCATCTACTCTGTATTTTCATTAATTAATTAAATCTATATGTTTTGTAATTAAGTATACCACTTCTTATGGTTAATATTTTATCTGTCATACAATTTTAACATTACTAACTCACCAATTATTACATTATGCATCTTCAGTTTTATACACATAATACATACTATCGAATAAGAATTATGGAGCCATGTCGTGCTATAAGCTGGATCTAGCTACAGAAACATGGTACAGGGTATGAGGTGTAGCACCTGATGACGACCTCAAAATTCTTGCCTAATGACGATCTCAAAATTGTTGTATGGCAAAAATTTATAATTAATAACTAATAACTAGTAGCACTCTATTATCAAAATTTTCTTTGGCGACCCTACCCTAATTCTTTTCTGTATATATTTTAGTTATTTCACATGTATATACATACCTACATCCCTATTACTATTACCTGTTACTAATATTACTAATTATGTAATAATTCTGGTATATTTATTTCGGTGTATCTTGATTTATTTGGGCGAAGGACGGAGACTCGTGCGATTACTAATTATTACCTTCTATTAGAATCCAAATAAATTAAAAAATATATTTTCAATATTTAATTTTATATTTACTTATACAAAAATTTTAAATTTTAATTTACTTATTGAATGAATTAAATATATAAATAAAAAAAATATAATTTATTATGAATAAAAAATATTTTAATTATTTAATTTTAATTTACTTAATTTTTTTTTTTTAAATTATAATTTATTGAATAAATTAAATAAAAGTTATTATTAAATTTATCATATAAATAAAAAATATAATTAATTTCTTACTTTTTATTTAGTTTTGTGAAATATAAGTTACTTCTTTATTTCATTATGATTTATGACATACGACCACATGTATGTGTCCGGCCATCAAAAGACAGTACCGCAGTCATCAGACGTGTTGGTACACGATGGTCCTTATTTATTTATATTTATTTATTTTTAAAACCATGGGACAACCCATACGTCCCATACGGAGCATATGTATGTTACTACAACACACTTCAACTTCACTATGTTGGTGCATTTGGGAGGTGTTGGAGGGTGAGGCTGGATCGCAATGAGATGGATAGTATTATGGCAGATAATACAGTCACCAATCGGTTAACGATATATAGTTAACCAATCCTACGAATATCAAACAAACAAAGCATTACTTCCAAGGTGGTCCATCGAATAGCGACAGTTACTCTACACTCTTGACAGTACTTTTGAACGAGTTGAGTTACTGTTATTTATACATATTATTTACATCTTAAAATTATTATTAAATTAAATATAAATATTTTTTTCCAATCTAAATATCATTATGTTAAATTACTTTACTATTAAAATCTTAATTATTTACATGTCCTTATAATTCCATTAAATAATTTTTTTTTTTTTTTTCCAATCTATATATCATTATGTTAAATTACTTTACTATTAAAATCTTAATTATTTACATGTCCTTATAATTCCATTGATAATTTATGCTTATTCAATATTCAATGCATTCATTAACTTAACCTTCTGTTTTGCTTATTATTGATATAATAGGCCATCGTACCGTGGTTTCAGCGGGTGAAACGTCACAATAACACAAATTACGTTGTATGAGCGGTTTCAGTGGATGAAACGTCACAATGTCACAAATTACGTCACTAATTACGTTGTATGAGCGTCTTCACAGCGGCTGCCACGTAACTAATCTATTCATTCGCCATCTTCAATTTGCATGATTTATAGCTTCCAATATCATTCGTAAGTTTCCTTCCGGTTGGTGAGTAAAAAGTTTTACTTATATGTATAACTAAGGTTTTATCATGCATGTTTACAAATATGTAAACAATTTCGTATGTTTATATGCATGTTTACAAATATGTAAACAATTTCGCATGTTTATAAGTATGGAAACCACTAAGCATCATTATTCTACTGTTGAATTTTTATATGCTTACTAATATATAAACAACTACATGTGTTATACTTATATAAACAACTAAGCATATAATTCGGGCTTTCTATCGTGTATATCTATATGTTTATCAGTATGTAAACAATTACATATATAAATATCGTAGCATATTAATATTAGGAATATAAACTTTGCGTTTTTATCGTTTTAGTTTATATAAACATGTATGTTAAAGTATAAATGCAGCTATACATCAAATCCAGGTATATTATAAGTACATGTATATGCAAATATACATAAAATTCAGGTATGTTATTATACGTATGTATTTTGTAAACTTCTCTTTTTATGACAAACATTTAGATGCAATGTCGCAGTTTGTATGTATGCAGGCCTGCTACATACTATTATATTTAATATATGTAAGCTTGTTGGATGTATGCGATTTGTGATTTTGCATCTACTCTGTATTTTCATTAATTAATTAAATCTATATGTTTTGTAATTAAGTATACCACTTCTTATGGTTAATATTTTATCTGTCATACAATTTTAACATTACTAACTCACCAATTATTACATTATGCATCTTCAGTTTTATACACATAATACATACTATCGAATAAGAATTATGGAGCCATGTCGTGCTATAAGCTGGATCTAGCTACAGAAACATGGTACAGGGTATGAGGTGTAGCACCTGATGACGACCTCAAAATTCTTGCCTAATGACGATCTCAAAATTGTTGTATGGCAAAAATTTATAATTAATAACTAATAACTAGTAGCACTCTATTATCAAAATTTTCTTTGGC
Source organism: Ostrea edulis (assembly GCF_947568905.1). Classification (NCBI taxonomy): domain Eukaryota; kingdom Metazoa; phylum Mollusca; class Bivalvia; order Ostreida; family Ostreidae; genus Ostrea; species Ostrea edulis. The sequence goes on from NC_079168.1 coordinate 11,396,057, forward strand.
GACCCTACCCTAATTCTTTTCTGTATATATTTTAGTTATTTCACATGTATATACATACCTACATCCCTATTACTATTACCTGTTACTAATATTACTAATTATGTAATAATTCTGGTATATTTATTTCGGTGTATCTTGATTTATTTGGGCGAAGGACGGAGACTCGTGCGATTACTAATTATTACCTTCTATTAGAATCCAAATAAATTAAAAAATATATTTTCAATATTTAATTTTATATTTACTTATACAAAAATTTTAAATTTTAATTTACTTATTGAATGAATTAAATATATAAATAAAAAAAATATAATTTATTATGAATAAAAAATATTTTAATTATTTAATTTTAATTTACTTAATTTTTTTTTTTTTTAAATTATAATTTATTGAATAAATTAAATAAAAGTTATTATTAAATTTATCATATAAATAAAAAATATAATTAATTTCTTACTTTTTATTTAGTTTTGTGAAATATAAGTTACTTCTTTATTTCATTATGATTTATGACATACGACCACATGTATGTGTCCGGCCATCAAAAGACAGTACCGCAGTCATCAGACGTGTTGGTACACGATGGTCCTTATTTATTTATATTTATTTATTTTTAAAACCATGGGACAACCCATACGTCCCATACGGAGCATATGTATGTTACTACAACACACTTCAACTTCACTATGTTGGTGCATTTGGGAGGTGTTGGAGGGTGAGGCTGGATCGCAATGAGATGGATAGTATTATGGCAGATAATACAGTCACCAATCGGTTAACGATATATAGTTAACCAATCCTACGAATATCAAACAAACAAAGCATTACTTCTAAGGTGGTCCATCGAATAGCGACAGTTACTCTACACTCTTGACAGTACTTTTGAACGAGTTGAGTTACTGTTATTTATACATATTATTTACATCTTAAAATTATTATTAAATTAAATATAAATATTTTTTTCCAATCTAAATATCATTATGTTAAATTACTTTACTATTAAAATCTTAATTATTTACATGTCCTTATAATTCCATTAAATAATTTTTTTTTTTTTCCAATCTATATATCATTATGTTAAATTACTTTACTATTAAAATCTTAATTATTTACATGTCCTTATAATTCCATTGATAATTTATGCTTATTCAATATTCAATGCATTCATTAACTTAACCTTCTGTTTTGCTTATTATTGATATAATAGGCCATCGTACCGTGGTTTCAGCGGGTGAAACGTCACAATAACACAAATTACGTTGTATGAGCGGTTTCAGTGGATGAAACGTCACAATGTCACAAATTACGTCACTAATTACGTTGTATGAGCGTCTTCACAGCGGCTGCCACGTAACTAATCTATTCATTCGCCATCTTCAATTTGCATGATTTATAGCTTCCAATATCATTCGTAAGTTTCCTTCCGGTTGGTGAGTAAAAAGTTTTACTTATATGTATAACTAAGGTTTTATCATGCATGTTTACAAATATGTAAACAATTTCGTATGTTTATATGCATGTTTACAAATATGTAAACAATTTCGCATGTTTATAAGTATGGAAACCACTAAGCATCATTATTCTACTGTTGAATTTTTATATGCTTACTAATATATAAACAACTACATGTGTTATACTTATATAAACAACTAAGCATATAATTCGGGCTTTCTATCGTGTATATCTATATGTTTATCAGTATGTAAACAATTACATATATAAATATCGTAGCATATTAATATTAGGAATATAAACTTTGCGTTTTTATCGTTTTAGTTTATATAAACATGTATGTTAAAGTATAAATGCAGCTATACATCAAATCCAGGTATATTATAAGTACATGTATATGCAAATATACATAAAATTCAGGTATGTTATTATACGTATGTATTTTGTAAACTTCTCTTTTTATGACAAACATTTAGATGCAATGTCGCAGTTTGTATGTATGCAGGCCTGCTACATACTATTATATTTAATATATGTAAGCTTGTTGGATGTATGCGATTTGTGATTTTGCATCTACTCTGTATTTTCATTAATTAATTAAATCTATATGTTTTGTAATTAAGTATACCACTTCTTATGGTTAATATTTTATCTGTCATACAATTTTAACATTACTAACTCACCAATTATTACATTATGCATCTTCAGTTTTATACACATAATACATACTATCGAATAAGAATTATGGAGCCATGTCGTGCTATAAGCTGGATCTAGCTACAGAAACATGGTACAGGGTATGAGGTGTAGCACCTGATGACGACCTCAAAATTCTTGCCTAATGACGATCTCAAAATTGTTGTATGGCAAAAATTTATAATTAATAACTAATAACTAGTAGCACTCTATTATCAAAATTTTCTTTGGCGACCCTACCCTAATTCTTTTCTGTATATATTTTAGTTATTTCACATGTATATACATACCTACATCCCTATTACTATTACCTGTTACTAATATTACTAATTATGTAATAATTCTGGTATATTTATTTCGGTGTATCTTGATTTATTTGGGCGAAGGACGGAGACTCGTGCGATTACTAATTATTACCTTCTATTAGAATCCAAATAAATTAAAAAATATATTTTCAATATTTAATTTTATATTTACTTATACAAAAATTTTAAATTTTAATTTACTTATTGAATGAATTAAATATATAAATAAAAAAAATATAATTTATTATGAATAAAAAATATTTTAATTATTTAATTTTAATTTACTTAATTTTTTTTTTTTTTAAATTATAATTTATTGAATAAATTAAATAAAAGTTATTATTAAATTTATCATATAAATAAAAAATATAATTAATTTCTTACTTTTTATTTAGTTTTGTGAAATATAAGTTACTTCTTTATTTCATTATGATTTATGACATACGACCACATGTATGTGTCCGGCCATCAAAAGACAGTACCGCAGTCATCAGACGTGTTGGTACACGATGGTCCTTATTTATTTATATTTATTTATTTTTAAAACCATGGGACAACCCATACGTCCCATACGGAGCATATGTATGTTACTACAACACACTTCAACTTCACTATGTTGGTGCATTTGGGAGGTGTTGGAGGGTGAGGCTGGATCGCAATGAGATGGATAGTATTATGGCAGATAATACAGTCACCAATCGGTTAACGATATATAGTTAACCAATCCTACGAATATCAAACAAACACTTCACCTACACCTGGTGATGTCTCAATATGGATGAAAATTCTCAAGGGGAAGTAAAACAGTCGTCAAAGAAACAAACAAATGAAATCACCCTCAGATATCTTCAATTACATGTATTTGAGTTTATGTTAATCTGGCACTCCATACATTACGTGGTCAGTAAATGGACTTCATTTAGATACATAGTACAAACACTAACCTAATTTGCTTTGGTTTTCATTTTGCAGACGTTCAATTTCCTCTTCATGGGATGATATGTTTTCTGCGAAGAGAATGAATTCATTAACAGTTGTGAGTTGTAAGTTCATACATATAACAAGTCTGAAAAGGTAATGATAAGTATATATATCTGTGTGTGTAAAAGCACTGAAAAAAAGGCCATGACACTGTTGTAACCCACATCTTTATAAAGAGACATATATTACATAAACAAATATCACAAACTATACATTACGAAAAAACGACAAATATTAATTATCTACATTATTAACAATAATGATACACTGATGTACTGAATTGGAAAAAATGGTTGTTTTCGTTGCAAGCTTGTCTACAGACAACAGAGCAGTGAGTTTGTATATAATAAAAAAAAAAAAAAAAAAAAAAAAAAAAAAAAGGTCAGGATGAGAATAGAAATATTTTGAAAATTAGAGAGAAAACTTATAAAACAAAAACACTGTGATTGTGAAATAAAATGATGGGAAGATTTTTTGATTTGAAGTGATTAAAATCAAAAAATCTATTTGGTAAATCATACTATTATGCATTTGGAATAGTAAACAGTGCTCACACTAACGATATGATTACTGCAAGAACATGATTAAAATACAAATTCAACACAACCAATTAAATTAATAACCACATGAATCTTGCACTAAAATCACCAATCCAAAAGATGAGTGGGAGAGAAGTCTCGGAAAAAGATATAACTGAACTAGTTTACAAAGTCAATACATTTTATCATTTTTTTCAAGGTCAGACAAATTAAAACCCCAATACTAAAATTCTGATATTAAAATATAGAGAGCTTTATGAATCTGTACTTATCCGGACATGTCTTAATTCGCTGACTTTACCTAACATTGATTAATAAGCCTAAGACCAATAAACATGCAGTTTGCAGTATAAATACGTTTGTAGATTTAGTGTAGTTTTACTACTAGATGTATTTTTTGTTGTTTTGTTATTCCCTGTTGGTATTAGCCACATTATGTAAACCTTATTGTTTGTTCTGAATAAGGGACAGACAGGTTGTCCTGAAAATTTGACAATCTGTTTCTTCATCATTTTAGCGATTTGAATAATTTTTGTATTTGACCTTAAATCCAAAACAGACGCAAATTGGAAAGCGTACAAAGCGGCGCGTAACAGGGTCGGAGTACAAATCAACAGTGCGAAATGCGACTTTGTGAACGAGGTTATCAATCAAGCACACGCCAAACTTAAAACTATGTGGGAACGTATAAAGGAATGTGTACCCTCGAAGCGAACTCAGTCCTCAACATCACACTTAGAAGTCGACGGAGAGACAATCACGAATTCAGTCCTCAACATCACACTTAGAAGTCGACGGAGAGACAACCACGTGCCCTCACGAAATTGCAAATAAATTTAATGACTTTTTCACTAATATCGGGCACAAATATGCAGCTAAATTTGACAATATTTTACCCAGTGTTAATCAACAGATGCCGAAAGGTTCATTTTCAATACCTCAGACTCATTAGCGAGCATTTTGTTATTTCTGAGGTTTTGTCTATGTCTAACTCAAAATCTACTGGTTTAGACGATGTCTCTGTTAAACTTCTTAAAATTAGCATTCATGTAATAGGAGATATTTTAACACATATCATGAATTGCTCAGTTAAGTCGAATGTGTTTTTTGATGATTCACAGAATCTGCCTCAAATCCAAATCCGTTCATACTGACCACGAACAGCTCAAAAGTGATGTTCATTTCTTAAATGTTTAACTTCTATGCGTGTAACTCTAAACAAGTAACTTCTATACGTGTAACTTCTAAACGTGTAACTTGTATACGTGTATTACAATATATTAATTCCACCTTGTAACATTCACTGTAATAATGGTCACTCTGTAAATTGTACTTACCACAGTAAGGGATATACTAATTAGTAACTGCTATTGTAATATCAGTTATCTGGTGTAATGTAATTATTACAACAGAGAAACTGCATCATGTAACTTTTTGTTAATGATCAATTAGTGCCATGTAACTTATTGTAATAATGATTGTTTACTATATCTGAATTAATGCAATAGTGGTTGTAAAACGTCAATTTCTACTTTAATACAAAGAAAAATACATTTGTCATCTGTCAGCAGCTCTGCTGAAGATTATAGATGTTTTCATTAATGATCCGAGTTTCCTTGTTTTGTAGTCACGCTTTACCTTCGAGGCTTTTGAGTTTCTCGGTTGAATTTGACACCTGGGTCTGAAGTTCTTTTATTCTTGCTTCAGCTTCCGTCTCTTTCTGTGTCAGTTGTACTGCAGATAGATTAAGACGAAAATTTCACTTCAACATTTCATTATATACATGAAAAAGTTAAGATAAAGCAATGATCCATATTATGAATCCCATAAAGAATACAAAATTGAGAGTGAGGCATGACGTAATTAATACGGAAAGTTTATCCTCTCCCTTCTAAATACAGAGAAGCAGTTCCATTCAGCTCATTTTCGTAGCCAAAAATTTTTCCGTATTATAATGCAAAACTTGCACGAATAAATGTCAATACACATCGTACAACACTAACCTGTTTTGCTCTGTAATTCACTTTTCAGACCTTCTATTTCCTTGTGATAGGAGGATATGTTTTCTGCAGAGAGAATTCATGAACTCATGTACATGTATATAAAAGCAAAATATTTTTACAAACACATTTATGAAATAAAATCAAGATTGTTTTTAGAAAATCCCACATTTAAATTTCCCCTGGTTTACACTCTAAACATCAACGTTTCAGCAGTTGTAAGTTCATGATGAAGATAAACGATTACATCCGTGTTTATAGCATCTTAAAGTAAAGCAATATAACACATAAAGTATTTAGAGTATTTAGTCGAGGGATAAATTGCAAATTCGTGTTTATAGCATTTCGTAAATAGAGAAAACAAATGTATCAAACATCGAGTCGTTGAAAAGTACTCAACATTCATTTTTAACAAATTCAAACTTCGTGTCACATCAGTTAAATAAATCATGCTTATATCGGTTGCAATATGGTACTCAAGAATTCTTTCAAGCTCCTCTTTAGGTTCCACATTGCAGTATTTTCCCTAAGAACCGGCCGCCGGCCAAATTGACCGTTTCAAACGATTTTCTGGCCGGTTCAAATATAAAAAAAATCAAAAAATAATATGTTGTCAATTTCAGTGATGTTGATTTACACGATCGATCTTTGCAAAGAATGTATGCGGTAGCAATTGGTTGGCTATAAATATCTTTCATATTTCTTCCTTGTTTATGTTTTTATCGAGAGCTTTTTGAAACGGCGATTTTGATTGGACGATATTTTCAACTCTCACCTTGCGCGCGAGAAGCACATGGCAGTAAAAAATAATGAAGCGTCGAACGAATACATTACATGATTTCTTCCAGTCAAAACATCGGAAAGGTGTGTATTTAACACCACTGTGACTAACTTGTCTGAGGTAAAAATGTTCAACCCTTTGGTATATATTTAAAAATGTAAGTTAAAAAGTGGCATATGAACAAGGGTCATTTTGCCCCCTGAAATGCCTCAGAATGCAGGATTTTGCGTCAAATTTTCCAAAATTTCATGGGGGGAATCCTCCCCATACCCCCCCTGGTCTGTTACAATTCTAAATGGGCCTGTTCAAATGAAATGAATGGAAAACACTGCATTGTCTTTCTCGTAAGAAGACACTTTCTCTGACAACAGAATAAATGTATATACCGTTATTTATTCAGAGGAATATACAACAAAAATTATTATATAAATCAAACAAAGAAAATATATTTCCGAAAAGTATTTTGCAGCTAATTTCAAACTCAGTACAAGCAGATATTAAAATAAAACAAAAAATTTCAGTCTTTCTAATGCAACCGCCACTCATTCTAACTTCTTATGCATATCAAAGATTACTCAGAATGTCTCTCAGAATGAAAAGGTGAAGATAACAAACAGTGATTAATCTCATAACTGCTATGAGGAATATAAAATTAAGATCTGGGCAAATAAGGACTCCTGCATATATCAGAGGTGGGGTCAGGTGCTTGCCATCTCTGTTTTAAAGTGCTAAAAAAAAGATTAAGGTACTTGGTGATTCTGGAAGAAGTCTTCCAATATGAAATATTTGTTGAATATCTATTTTCAACAAATTCAAAATTCTTTTCACATCTATGGCAAGCCCTTTTACTATCTATTCGAAAAATAAGATATCTCTTTAAAACAAAGAGATATCTCTTATTTTAAAGAGATACCTCTTTAAAATGAGAGATATCTCTTAATTTTAAGAGATATATCTCTAAAAATATATATCTCTTTCACATAGAAAGATATCTCTTTCACTTAGAGAAATATCTCTTTTACTTTTTTTTTAACAGATATCTCTTACACTTTGAGAGATATCTCCTTCACTTAAAAGAGATATCTCTCTAAGAATTCCTAGAGAGATATCTCTCAAAGTATAAGAGATATCTCTTTAATCGTTGAAAAAGAGATATCTCTCAAAGAGAAAAAGATATCTCTTTCCAATATTTTTATTAGTTTGAATACTTAAGGAATTCTCCCTAAACCGGAAGCCCACCAAGGCAAATCTTACCATGATGGCTACAATCCCGGGCGAAGATTTTGCGTTTACCGCATGTGAAGTGTATAGAGGTAACAAAAAACACAAAGACAATAAATTAATAAAATATGTGAGCTAGACTGGAATTAGTCTCTCGACAACTTGATAATGTGCAACCACCTCTTCAACTTTTCCTACCTTTTCTACACTAGAAGGATTTTGATTGGTTAAAAATTAGGGTTACATTATATCAATGGGTGCACTTGTTTCAGAAATCCAGGTGACGACCCGGTTCACATTTATCACATGACATAATGACCCAGTTAGTCTCGCTATACAGGGAGAAGTCATTATGATCACCAGGTGAAAAAATCTAAAGAGATATCTCTTTAAGTTAAAGAGATATCTCTTCTTGAAAATTTAAAGAGATCTCTCTAACTTAAAGAAATATCTCTTTTTACCTTAATAGAGAGATATCTCTTTCTGTTAGAGATATCTCTTTCTCTTTGAGAGATATCTCTAACTTTAAGAGATATCTCTCAAAGAGAAAGAGATATCTCTCTAGCATACAGAGATATCTCTTTTGTTTAAAGAGATATATTTTAGTTAGAGATATCTCTTTTGGTTAGAGAGATATCTCCCTAGCATAAAAAGATATCTTTCTAACTTAAAGAGATATCTCTACAACCAATAGAGATATCTCTCTAGTGTAAAGAGATATCTCTCTTCTTTAAAGAGATATCTTATTTTATGAATAAATAGTAAAAGGGCTTGCCATGTACACATCAGTTGAATAAATCATGTTTATATCGGTTGCAATATGGTACTTACCATTACACATTCTTTCAAGCTCCTCTTTTAGTTCCGCATTTTCTTTCTCATATGACGACACTTTTTCTGACAAGATAATATTTACCGTTATTTATTCAGATGAATATACAACAAAACATTTCAGAGATAAATCAAAGAAAATATATTTACGAAAAATACTTTGTAGCTAATTTCAACAAGAGCAACGCCAACGTGGCATAATACACCCGTAGATTTTGCTCAAGGAAAACATATTTTAGTGGGATTCATATTTTAGTGAAGTTAGCACTGTCCTCTGTGAGCTAATTTATTATTATGCTTGTAGAAATGGATATCAAGATATAAAGAGGGATAGCCTTAGAATGTGCTACTTCATAAATATGCTAACGGTTCAGTTTGTATCCTGCCCACAAGGTTTTCCTAATAAGTGATACTACGACCTTGACCTTTGACCTTGAAAAACAATAGGCATCTTCCTCTCATCATGATGATCAAATATACCAAGTTATAATATCCTGGAGCTTACGGTTCGGTTTGTATCCTGCCCACAAGGTTTTCCTAATAAGTGATACTACGACCTTGACCTTTGACCTTGAAAAACAATAGGCATCTTCCTCTCATCATGATGATCAAATATACCAAGTTATAATATCCTGGAGCTTACGGTTCGGTTTGTATCCTGCCCACAAGATTTTCCTAAAAAGTGATACTACGACCTTGACCTTTGACCTTGAAAAACAATAGGCATCTTCCTCTCATCATGGTGATCAAATGTACCAAGTTGTAAAGTCCTAGGGCTTATGGTTCAGTCTGTATCCTGCCCACAAGGTCCGGACAGACGGATGACGCCATACCATAATACGTCCCGTCTTCGACGGGCGTATAAAAACCAGTACAAGCAGACGTTTAATAAATAGAACGAAAAATTTCAGTCCTTGCAATGCGTCTACATACATGTATCCATTTTAACTTTTTATGCATATCGAACATTACTAAGAATGCCTCTCAGAATCTATTTCACTGGACATTCATATAATTTCTCTATAAATGCAATTCAATAACCTAATTGTTATACACCTAAAAAGATTTCTTATATAAAACTAGTATGATTTAGAAGTAACATTTTTACTGTCAAACCAATTCTCACACTTGTGGTCTATTGACCGGTCAACAGTTTGCGAACTGTTGACCGTGGGCAATAGTCTGCTTTATTTCTATTGGCTATGTAAGTCACGTGGTTCTCGGTCTGTTGCTTTGCTTTACATAATGGCGAGGTTCTCTAATTTGACTGATGTACTAGATACATAATTTATTAGATGGAACGCAGAACAGAAACACGAAAAATGTAATTATTGATTATTAATTAGGATGTTACGTAGGTTTTCTTTTAAACTAGTGGATGTGTTGATAAATGTATACAATTTCTCTGTCACGTAATGTTAAAAGTTCAAAGTCAACAAACCATGTGCATCTAGTAAAACATCCTAAAAATTGAAAGTGTATAACAAAACAGTTATAGACTGTGTCCTCGGACAACAGCTGTTTTGTTTGACCCGAGAACGGATCTGTTGCCCTCAGCCTACGGCTTCGGGCAACAGACCCGTTCTCGGGTCAAACAAAACAGCTGTTGTCCTCCAATTTAGTCAATAATTGTATATTGTTTCCGAAAGTAATTCTGATAATGATTTTTATATACTCCATTTTTAGGATGATTTTTGTGGGAAAAGTGAAGGTGATAAAATGACAATTTCAAAAATCTTTTTAAAAGAATCATGTGTGTGCAAGCAATCGTGAGAAGATATTTGACGTGGGTTTGCGTTTAAAATATAACAGTACGTACATGTTCTTCACAAATGATACAAATTTACTACGGTAAAATGACTAAATTTAAGTATAGTCACCTGACAACTCTTTGCTTTCATTTTCCGATGCCATATGACGTTGAAGCAAAGTGGCATTTTCAGCTGAAAGAAATAAAGAAAATTGGTACTGATATTGTCCAAAGAAATATCTGAATTATTTAATGTGTACATATCATTAAAGGTAAAGATAACAAAAAGTGATCAATCTCATAACTCCTTTAAAGAATACAAAATAAAGAGTTGGGCAAACACGGACACCTGGATTGATACCAGAGGTGGGATCAGGTGCCAAACAGGAGCAAGCATCCCGTCGACCGATCACATCCGCCGTGAGCTCTATATCTTGCAGGGAAACGGAGCGTAACCCATAGCCAAAACCAGTGCGTCAAGAATGGCCCAACAATCAGCATGAAACATGCCAGACAGTACCCAACCCAAAGACAGGCTGCATATATTGTCTGAAAATTCTCAATCAATGGGCATTTTTGGTGGTTGCACATTTTTGAAAATACGACCCTAAAACATAGCATTTCAATGGTTTCAATAACGCCAATTAGTCATCGTCTTCATGAATTTTGTACAACGATTTCAAACAAATTACACAATGACAGTGAATTTGTTAGATAGAAAATGAAATAGGTTATTTTAAAATCTATCTTAATTCAAGAAAGAACTTTGTACAACTGAAAAATACGATTTTTTATCATGTGAGCTAGTGTGCCTCACTGCTCCAGACTATGAGAGTAATCAATGGCAATTCAGCTACATTCTAGCAGTTCATTAAACTTAGTCTAGAAGAAAATGTATCACATCTCAAGATCTATAATCAGTATAATTGCGTTCTGTCCCAACTAATGCTCAATTCACAACCTCAAGAAACCAGACACAGTGACTTAGTGGTTAAATTGTTTGTTTTATGTACAGTACAGAAGGTAGGAAATTTCAATCCTTCTCGTCGATTCGCCGCGTTAAATCTAAAACATAAAATTAGGTAGTAACTGACCCTTTGTCAAATGCTCCACATTTAAAAATGAGAGTCGTTGGTCTTGTGACTGAGGCCTTAAAAATGGAGGTCCCGTAACCTGGCAGGATATACAACTCTTACTGCTTCGACCTTGAGGGTCATGCATAGGTCAAAATTTGCTGCACTTCATCTACACCTGGTGGTCTCAATATCGATGAAAAATTCTCGAGGGGAAGTAAAACAGTCGTCAAAGAAACAAACAAATCACCCTCGGAATTAAAAAGTTTGTTACGTGGTCAGTAAATGGACTTCATAAATGTATACGTATAAACACTAACCTGCTTTGCTTTGAATTTCATTTTGCAGACGTTCAATTTCCTCTTCATTAGATGGATTATTTGCCATTGAAAATGAATTTCTTCGATCTTCATTCCTTATGTCATGCTGTTCAGCTTCCTCTGCAGTAGATGGATTTGATGTCACTATTTCTTCCAATAACGTTGTGCTTGGTTCCGTTCTTGTCGTAGATTCAATAGGTATATCATCCTTTCTACCTTGCACTTCTTTATCAGTCTGTGAATGTTCAAATGCGGTACTTCCGCTTCCATCTAATTCCTTGTGTGATTCTGCTTTTCTTGAATCCTCAGATTGATTTGTTCTATCCTCAGTACTTTGTCGACTACTATCATGGTCATCCATCCCGCCCACGTTCTCACGATCAGTTGTATTCATCTTCTCTGAACTATCACTCATCTTAGCAGTTATTTTCTTACTGTTCTGTGCTTCTGTCAGGCTTGGATTCCCACATTGCTTTTCTTCCTCCATACCTCTTTCAGACCCATCTGTGACATTTCTTGACAAACGATTATTACGAACATCACCCTCAGAATGTGGAATGTCCTTATTATCTCTCTCTATATGGTCCTGGGACACTTGGTTATTCGCCTCACAAGACGACGATTTGGATTGCTTGTCGTCAGTAGAAGATTCTCTGCCATTTGAATTGGTGCCCATGTGGTTGTCTTCTCCTTGTGTTCTGTCACACTCAGTATCAGATTGGGACACTTGGTTATTCGATTGGGATTGCTTGTCTTCAGTAGAAGATTCTCTGCCATTTGAATTGGTGCCCATGTGGTTGTCTTCTCCTTGTGTTCTGTCACACTCAGTATCAGATTGGGACACTTGGTTATTCGATTGGGATTGCTTGTCTTCAGTAGAAGATTCTCTGCCATTTGAATTGGTGCCCATGTGGTTGTCTTCTCCTTGTGTTCTGTCACACTCAGTATCAGATTGGGACACTTGGTTATTCGATTGGGATTGCTTATCGTCAGTAGAAGATTCTCTGCCATTTGAATTGGTGCCCATGTGGTTGTCTTCTCCTTGTGTTCTGTCACACTCAGTATCAGATTGAGACACTTGGTTATTCGATTGGGATTGCTTGTCGTCAGTAGAAGATTCTCTGCCATTTGAATTGGTGCCCATGTGGTTGTCTTCTCCTTGTGTTCTGTCACACTCAGTATCAGATTGGGACACTTGGTTATTCGCCTCACAAGACGACGATTTGGATTGCTTGTCGTCAGTAGAAGATTCTCTGCCATTTGAATTGGTGCCCATGTGGTTGTCTTCTCCTTGTGTTCTGTCACACTCAGTATCAGATTGGGACACTTGGTTATTCGATTGGGATTGCTTGTCGTCAGTAGAAGATTTCCTGCCATTTGAATTGGTGCCCATGTGGGTGTCTTCTCCTTGTGTTCTGTCACACTCAGTATCAGATTGGGACACTTGGTTATTCGATTGGGATTGCTTGTCATCAGTAGAAGATTCTCTGCCATTTGAATTGGTGCCCATGTGGTTGTCTTCTCCTTGTGTTCTGTCACACTCAGTATCAGATTGGGACACTTGGTTATTCGATTGGGATTGCTTGTCTTCAGTAGAAGATTCTCTGCCATTTGAATTGGTGCCCATGTGGTTGTCTTCTCCTTGTGTTCTGTCACACTCAGTATCAGATTGGGACACTTGGTTATTCGATTGGGATTGCTTATCGTCAGTAGAAGATTCTCTGCCATTTGAATTGGTGCCCATGTGGTTGTCTTCTCCTTGTGTTCTGTCACACTCAGTATCAGATTGAGACACTTGGTTATTCGATTGGGATTGCTTGTCATCAGTAGAAGATTCTCTGCCATTTGAATTGGTGCCCATGTGGTTGTCTTCTCCTTGTGTTCTGTCACACTCAGTATCAGATTGGGACACTTGGTTATTCGATTGGGATTGCTTGTCTTCAGTAGAAGATTCTCTGCCATTTGAATTGGTGCCCATGTGGTTGTCTTCTCCTTGTGTTCTGTCACACTCAGTATCAGATTGAGACACTTGGTTATTCGATTGGGATTGCTTGTCATCAGTAGAAGATTCTCTGCCATTTGAATTGGTGCCCATGTGGTTGTCTTCTCCTTGTGTTCTGTCACACTCAGTATCAGATTGAGACACTTGGTTATTCGATTGGGATTGCTTGTCGTCAGTAGAAGATTCTCTGCCATTTGAATTGGTGCCCATGTGGTTGTCTTCTCCTTGTGTTCTGTCACACTCAGTATCAGATTGAGACACTTCGTTATTCGATTGGGATTGCTTGTCATCAGTAGAAGATTCTCTGCCATTTGAATTGGTGCCCATGTGGTTGTCTTCTCCTTGTGTTCTGTCACACTCAGTATCAGATTGAGACACTTGGTTATTCGATTGGGATTGCTTGTCGTCAGTAGAAGATTCTCTGCCATTTGAATTGGTGCCCATGTGGTTGTCTTCTCCTTGTGTTCTGTCACACTCAGTATCAGATTGGGACACTTGGTTATTCGCCTCACAAGACGACGATTTGGATTGCTTGTCGTCAGTAGAAGATTCTCTGCCATTTGAATTGGTGCCCATGTGGTTGTCTTCTCCTTGTGTTCTGTCACACTCAGTATCAGATTGGGACACTTGGTTATTCGATTGGGATTGCTTGTCGTCAGTAGAAGATTCTCTGCCATTTGAATTGGTGCCCATGTGGTTGTCTTCTCCTTGTGTTCTGTCACACTCAGTATCAGATTGGGACACTTGGTTATTCGATTGGAATTGCTTGTCTTCAGTAGAAGATTCTCTGCCATTTGAATTGGTGCCCATGTGGTTGTCTTCTCCTTGTGTTCTGTCACACTCAGTATCAGATTGGGACACTTGGTTATTCGATTGGGATTGCTTATCGTCAGTAGAAGATTCTCTGCCATTTGAATTGGTGCCCATGTGGTTGTCTTCTCCTTGTGTTCTGTCACACTCAGTATCAGATTGGGACACTTGGTTATTCGCCTCACAAGACGACGATTTGGATTGCTTGTCGTCAGTAGAAGATTCTCTGCCATTTGAATTGGTGCCCATGTGGTTGTCTTCTCCTTGTGTTCTGTCACACTCAGTATCAGATTGGGACACTTGGTTATTCGATTGGGATTGCCTGTCGTCAGTAGAAGATTTCCTGCCATTTGAATTGGTGCCCATGTGGGTGTCTTCTCCTTGTGTTCTGTCACACTCAGTATCAGATTGGGACACTTGGTTATTCGATTGGGATTGCTTGTCATCAGTAGAAGATTCTCTGCCATTTGAATTGGTGCCCATGTGGTTGTCTTCTCCTTGTGTTCTGTCACACTCAGTATCAGATTGGGACACTTGATTATTCAATTTGGATTGTTTGTCTTCAGTAGAAGATTCTCTGCCATTTGAATTAATGCCTGTGTGGTTATCTTCTTGTGTTTTGTCACACTCAATACCAGATTGCGTTTTCCCCTTTGTATCACTTTCGTCATTAACAACATGATCTCTATCATTTTCGTTACTTTTCATCGAACGACCATTATTTCTACTGCCGTCAGTATTTGTCGATTTATCATGGATCGACTGGTTTTCATCCTGATCATTTTCTCCTACTTTCCTTTCATCCTTAGTTTGCATTGTGCTCTTCACAGCATTTTGTTGAAGGACGTCAGAACTGCTATCACCACCGTTAGTACACAGAGAATTCATTCCATTCGTCCTTGAACTGTCCTCCTCAGATGGACCTGGACATTTATCTTTAGCTTTAGAACCTTTACTATGCATGTCGACGCGTTTGAATTTCCCATTATTATTATTTTTCCCTTGTTTTTTCTTGTTTTTCTTTCCCATAATGCTATCAATCAAACAGTAATGTTTTCTTCCTTCCTCTTTGATTTAACTGGAAAAAAATACTGACACATTAGTTTATACATCCTGAACACTTTTCTTTTAATTAATGATGATGACACTTGAAGTACATGTTCGATTTGAATTTTTGAAATTTATTTAGAAAGGATAAAGATTATGAAAATAACAAGAGGCCCATGGGCCACATCGCTCACCTGAGTCACCTTGGCCCATATCTGAAGACTTTCCATATATATTTGCATGTAAAACCTTGGTCCCTATTATGGCCCAAACTACCCTTTGCAAACTTGAATCTACACTATGTCAGAAAGCTTTCATGTAAATGTCAACTTCTTTGGCACAATGGTTCTTTTAAAGCTTTTTTCTATATTTGTATGTAAAACTTTGACCCCCCCCCCCTTGTGGCCCAATCCTACCCCCCGGGGACCATGATTTGAACAAACTTGAATCTGCACTATGTCAGAAAGCTTTCTTGTAAATATCAGCTTTTCTGACTCAGTGGTTATTGAGAAAAAGATTTTAACTATATATTTGTATGTAAAACTTTTATCCCCCTTGTGGCCCCATCCTACCCCCGGAGCCCATGATTTGAAGAAACTTGAATCTGCACTATGTCAGAAAGTTTTCATGTAAAAATCAGCTTTTCTGGCTTAGTGGTTCTTGAGAAGAAGATTTTTCCTATATATTTGTATGTAAAACTTTGATCTCCTATTGTGGCCCCATCCAACCCCTGGAGCCCATGATTTGAACAAACTTCAATCTGCATTATGTCAGGAAGCTTTCATGTAAATCTCAGCTTTACTGGCTTAGTGGTTCTTGAGAAGAAGATTTTTAAAGTTTTTCCCTATCTGTGTGTAAAACTTTGATTCCCCCCTTGGGGCCCCATCTTATCCCCGGGGGCCATGATTTGAACAAACTTGAATCTGCACTATGTCAGGAAGCTTTCATGTAAATCTCAGCTTTTCTGGCTTAGTGGTTCTTGAGAAGAAGATTTTTAAAGTTTTTCCCTATATATTTGTGTGTAAAACTTTGATCCCCCCTTGGGGCCCCATCTTATCCCCGGGGGCCATGATTTGAACAAACTTGAATCTGCACTATGTCAGAAAGTTTTCATGTCAAAATCAGCTTTTCTGGCTCAGTGGTTCTTGAGAAGAAGATTTTTAAAGTTTTTCCTTATATATTTGTGTGTAAAACTTTGATCCCCCCTTGGGGCTTCATCTTATCCCCGGGGGCCATGATTTGAACAAACTTGAATCTGCACTATGTCAGGAAGTTTTCATGTAAAAATCAGCTTTTCTGACTCAGTGGTTCTTGAGAAGAAGATTTTTAAAGATTTTTCCTATATATTTGAATGTAAAACTTTGATCCCCCCTCTTGGGGCCCCATCCAACCCCCGGGGCCCATGATTTGAACAAACTTGAATCTGCATTCTGTCAGGAAGCTTTCATGTAAATCTCAGCTTTTCTGGCTTAGTGGTTCTTGACAAGAAGATTTTTAAAGTTTTTCCCTATATATTTGTATGTAAAACTTTGATCCCCCCTTGTGGCCCCATCCTACCACCGGGGGCCATGATTTGAACAAACTTGAATCTGCAATATGTCAGGAAGCTTTCAGGTAAATTTCAGCTCTTCTGGCTTAATGGTTCTTGAGAAGAAGATTTTTAAATGACCCCACCCTATTTTTGCATTTTTGTGATTATCTCCCCTTTGAAAGGGACATGGCCCTTCATTTGAACAAACTTGAAAGCCCTTCACCCAAGGATGCTTTTGGCCAAGTTAGGTTGAAATTGGCCCAGTGGTTCTGGAGAAGAAGTCGAAAATGTGAAAAGTTTACAGACGGACAGACAGACAGACGGACACCGGACAAAATGTGATCAGAATAGCTCACTTGAACCTTCGGTTCAGGTGAGCTAAAAACAAAATGTGCACATTACATATATATATAAATCTGTTGTCTTAAGCTGCAATATCGGATTTATTGAATTTGTGACAGTTCATACATTTCATATTTTGACACCACCCCTGGAATATTATGCAATGACTCCGTGTTCACATATGACTGGTGAACTTTTTCCTAATCCATATGATTATTTAGTATAAAGGAAAAGTATGAAACTACAAGTATAAAACCTATCCATTTCTTATTTAATGACATTTTCCTTGAAAACTGGCCAAAAATCGTCCTTTAAATTTGACATGCTCCCCTGAAAAAGAATTGCCAATGACCCATACTTTTTTTCTTACAATTAGTAAGCTTATTGTCTTTTTAAAATCATTCTTTAATTTGGATTAAAAGTCTATTGTAGAAATATTTTAATTTTAACTTTTATATTGAAAATTGGAAATCTATGTACCTATATTTCCTTTGCAATTACGACTACTAATTCATAGCCAACTTTTGAAACGCCCCGCGCTGAAAATCAAAGACGATTTTCATTTGTTTTTTTCATTGATTTTAACTCATTAATGCATGCTTTACCTTATATCAAAATTTGAATAAAATCTCTATTGTAGAAACGAATTAGGTCCGTCACCCTTAACTCAAAAATTATTTTCACAAACTCATGAACAATAGCCATGGAATATTTCTTTTACATGATATGAATCCCATGTATTGTTGATTCACAGACTGATTACCTTCTAGAACAATCAAAAAGATATGATTTTAAATTCACCATTGTGAATGAGAAGAGCAAGAGGCCTATGGGCCAAATTGCTCACTTGAGTGACAACTTGCACCCTTACCAAAACTAAATATTTGCGGCAAGTTTGCCGCAAATAGATTTGTTTGCCATAACTATTCACCAAAACATTGCAGGAGTTTGCCAGTAGTGGCAAACAGTTCTGGCAAAGTTCTGGTAAACATTTGGGAATTTTGAAAAAGATTTACCATTAGTGGTAAACAGTTGTGGCAATTTTCTGGCAAACAATAGGGGCTGTAAGTCTCGTTTCTCGTCACTTCGGGTGAAGCGTTTCCGGTGACAAACAAATCCGATTCAGTATTACAAGTATAGAATATGGGCCAAATACACGTCCGAAAAACCAACGCTTATTAGCAAATCAGAGAACGCTGTGTACCACAACCATTTGTTATGTCCCTGTTTAACAAGTTGGCATGCATTGTCAATGCAGTGGTTCAAGTGTCGATGGAGAACAAGTTGTATAAAGTAACCAGGTAACTGCAAGTATACCTTCATCTTCATGAATGATTATTCGATAATTACGCAATTCATTTATACTTTTAATTAAACTTACTTCTCTTTACTAGGCCTATTATTGTTAATGATTGACATACAAATGTGCAATGTAACTGAGGTAGATAATTTTGTGATGTTGCTAAAATTGGAGGGGGGGGCGGGGGCGGTATGGTTATATTATGGCCTATCACTTCACTGGGTTTTTTTTTTTGGGGGGGGGGGTCATTATCATTTAAGCAATTTGGAGAAATTGGGGTATTATTAAGAGAACTTTATTATCTATGGCTTGATTAAGTTTGTATATATTTAGCAAGAAATTACAGGGGGGGGGGGGGGGCAGTTCCTGTCTAAAGATATCAGGAGGCAAACGCCGGAGAGAGTAATTTCATAATTTCAGTGGCTGGTTCCAATAATGTGGTAGAAAATTTGTAGAATGTGTATCTTCAGTATAATTAATGCCTGTTTACAGCCAGAAAGAAAAAAAAGTTACATTGTAAGCATCAGAAAATTCTTGAATTAATTTCTGAGGTCACAAATATTTTCTTTGTAATATTATTTCTCATGTACGCTTCACTGTACATTATATATAAACTTTTTATTACATTTAGAATAGAGGAAGAGTATTTACTCCCTCAAGTCCAGACATCCTTGCTATCATCAGATACAGGGCCAGCTTTTGTGCAATATGAATTATTCCGTCTCGATTCCGGATCATCAAGGACTCTTAGTGGACAAAGAACTTGCAAAGTGATAGAATTTTATTACTGCAACTTAATTATTCAGACAACAGCTGACTGCAGAATTATCCCGGATCATAAAGGACTCTGAATGGACACAACATTAAGTCATTAACAGAATTATTCTTTTAATATTTCCATTCCTGAATGAATTCAAAATCAACATGTATTGATAAAACATACTTAGTAAAACAATAACAATCAATAGTGCATTTTTTATTTATACTAAACTATTTGACACACGAGTTTTATTTTAATCATACAGGATTTGCAAATAATAATAAATGAAGAAAACGATATTAAAATACCCCACCCCACTAAAAAAAAAATCCGAGTGCTTAATTAATGAAGATGTGAACATGTAGAGCATTGTACTTAACAGTCACTCCAGAAAATGTTTTAAAAATATTACGGTTGAATGAACAGTTATTAGAATTTAATATACTGTTTAATGCATCCCATGCACATATTTATCTTGGTTAATATTGGCTCGCAGACAGCTGGCATGTGGATTTTATCCTTTCGTTAGCCCCCTAGACGTAAATACTCCCCTGGCTAATATGTAACACAGTTCAACTTTTTTATAAGCCAACTGTCCTCTCAAGGATAAAAAGCCGGAATGTTCAAGGACACACATTGTTTTAATTGATCACAGATGGTTTTCCAGCTTTGGGTTTTGATGGAACTTTTCTGTGGAGTACATGTTGATCCCAATACTCAAAGTTGAAAAATGAGTGATTGCACCATTCGGTGTTACACAAGTCACTGCTTTGACGGTATGTCAGCACTTACAGGAACTGTATGTCATGGCCTGGGTATCAAGGTGTCCGGGAATATTTCAAGAGAGTAGTCTCAATGGGATCGATCCATCTAACCTAAATAAAAAATTGGAAGAAAAATCATTTTCATGCAATACATCTCTCTTCATCTGAAGGAAGTTATTGCAAGTCTTAAGTAAAAGCCATATTCTTGAATTTAGTAAAACTAATAATATTCTATACACAAACTGTATTTATACAATCTGAAACTGGTTTAGGGAGAGAGGATAGAAAAATTCAATGCGGGTGGAGAAGGTTTGTTTAATAATAATATTCCCAGTAAACCATCAATACTGTTGTATCATGTTATCAAATTATACCCCCCTCCCATCCACCAAGTGCCAATCGAATCTCAATAAATCCACTTTCTAAAACATTTATTGTTTTATAATATCAAATACTATCACTTGTTTTTGAAAATTGTGTAAATATTACATTTATCAAGGTTAAGCTGCTAAAATGTAGCCCTCTCCGAGATTTTTTACTCTGACCCCCCCCCTTTTTTTTTTAAAGGAGAGGGTTACATTATTACAGCTAAAGAAGGTCATGCACGCGCGACGCCAATAAGAAATCAATGATGAAGTTTTGTTGTATATGGCATGGAAAGAGCTATTTAGCAGTACTAAAGCTGCCGTGTCTAGGGATGTTTTTTGTAAAAATTCTCTCTATAGATCGTAAAATCATACTCCTCCCTCTATAAACATTTGATTTATACAATTTCAAGCTTGGCTGCATGTGATGTGTAACTGTGTACATCTTGACTTGTGGATTGTAAATAAAAAATGTAAATCTATTTAGTTATACTTGGGCGTATATGTAACTAAAGACTGATGATCGGTATGAAGGCCCTACAGATGTGGTGACAAACAAAACCAAGATATTTATCATTTAATGGAAATCAAGTTTACTACCGGTATTAGAATGCATTTATACTTACCTGCACAACTTTCCCCATAACGTCCATTTCTTTGCATCGACCAAAAAACAACGATAAAAACTGCAGGATATTTCCAACTGGTATATGATTTCATGCAAACCGTAAAGGTTTGTTTGTCACCGGAAGTACTCAAATCTTGCGTCATCTCGTTTGCGAGCTTACAGCCCCTATACAGGTTAAAATATGTGTCATGTCCTGCTAAATGACGTCACATCGCATCGATTGACATGTGGATCGCGATCTGTGAAATGCATTTGTATTTTACTGTGTCTGATTGAATTGGTGACAATGCTCGTGCTCTGGTAATTAAGTTATAACGTAGTTTGATAAAACTTTAATGAAATAAAAAGCCGCAAATTAGGCCTATTCTACATTTTCTGTTACATGGCGTATTTTGTGTGATGTCTGTCTGAGCGACTGCAAAGTCGGATCTTGTGCTGCGAAGCAAACAATAGGCCTACATAATATATGTAGAGACAACTGCACTTTATCCCATATATTTAGCCTACTCATGTCTTCTGAACACCTATCATTAGATTTGTTGCATATTCCATCTTGCGTTTTTAAATTTGATAAAGTACAAACTCTGATTATGCGAAGAACCAAGATGGCGGCCTTCGCTTCGTCGGAGTATTGCGAAGTGAATCTTTGCGCGGCGCAAGTGATTAATATTTATCGGTACTTCTTTACCTTTTTTAGAATTAAAAGTTTGTACAGTGTAGTTTTATCAATTTGCTTTCAACGAACGAAGCTAATAAACTTTAACCAATATTAATTCTTGATGCAGAATATCACAAGTGGATCCAGGAATTTTTTAAAGGGAGGGGGGGGGTCTACCATTGATTTTGGTTTTCAGGGGGGGGGGGCTACTATCAAAATGCGTTATTTATACCCCTTTTTAATCAAAATTTTCTGACAAAAGGGGGGGGGGGTTCCGACCCTGGAACCCTCCCTCTAGATTCACCACTGAATATTCGCGGATTTTAAAAGTTAGGTTATATCGCAGAAAGTATAGGTCAAAATTATCTTCATTCTTTAAATAAACTGAATTTTACAACCTGAATGCATGTTAAGTGAAAATTTTAAAATGAATCTAGATTAATGATAAAATTAGACAGTGCTTTATAATAAACAATTACACATTTCCCCCACATTATTAAGTCCAGTCAAAATAAATATAACCGGGACAAAATTGCAACAGAATTTATTTTTATCACATATGAATATACATGATGATAGAAGCATCATATTAAAAATTTAAAGAAATCTACAGCGGGGAAAGTAAAAAACATCGAGTTTAAAATTTCGCATACCGAACAAATTCGCCGTTGCAAAAACAGGTTACCGTACGCAACG
The DNA here is from genome assembly GCF_947568905.1 of Ostrea edulis. Classification (NCBI taxonomy): domain Eukaryota; kingdom Metazoa; phylum Mollusca; class Bivalvia; order Ostreida; family Ostreidae; genus Ostrea; species Ostrea edulis. Next base: position 11,418,909 of record NC_079168.1, read on the forward strand.
TTACTTGGCTACCGTAATCAACAGTTCACAACAACGCGCTGTGTACAACTCCTTTTAGCTGCAATAATGTAGCCCTCTCTGATTTTTTTTTTTTTGATTTTTTTTTTTTTTTTTTTGGGAGAGGGCTACAACTCCTTAGGATCTCCGTAATGGTGCAAATGCGGGAGTGATTCACTCCCGCAACATTTGCGCTCATTCTAAACATTTCCTGACTTTCTTTACGTAAATAAAATGATATTCTATGTTTCTTAGTCAATATATAAATTTACAACCTGCAACTTTAGATTTGTGAGGCTCTATTCTACCGTTTTCAACAATTTCGATAAATTCCAATTTCTCGATTCATATTTGTGCGCCATGTTTGATGTACTGAAGTTTCAACTTCCGGTTGTCAAGTCATTTGCATATGCCATATAAGGTAGTATTTACATCAATGGACAAGTATGGAGGCGAAAGCTATTTCGTCAGTATTGAAAAGGTTTGAATTTAATATCAAGTTAAAAACCGAACAGCAGAGTGTAAATTCTTTCTGCAACAGTATGATTTTCCTTTCTTTGTCGAAGTGGCTCGAGTAACTACATTTTCGCGCTGATTGTCAATGTTTAGGCCTTTCATTAGATCCACCTACGAGATCTCGCGATAACAAGCATGGCGGAGCAGACGAAGAATTTTGCATGCTGTACATTATATTTAATGAAAAACACCTTTATTAGACATACCCGAGCACAAAGTTGGTACTCCCTTTGGTGTAAACAACATTTGGGACTAATACACAGAGTTTATTATCGGTTATTCATAAAATTATTTTGCACCATTACGGAGATCCTTTGGAATTGTAGCCCTATCCCGAAAACGTCAGAATAAAAAAAATTGGATAGGGCTACATTATTGCAGCTAAACTCCTTTTTGTGCGCTACATGCTATTTTCATGATGTATGGTAAGGAAATATATGTACAAACCATGAAATTAACATCATACAGTTGTTTTAGAAATATTTTATACATTTAAAACTGTCGCCACTTACAACTTATTTCTTATCGTCTGCTATTTATAAATATAACTTACATCTAAATCCTTCAAGAAGTTATACGATACGATTTTTCAATTTTTCAAGTTTGAGATTGCAATTAGAACTGACATAAAATTGCATAAAAGCATTATTTAATAAAATAAATGGATAGACTGACTTTAAGTATTTTGTATTTAAGACTAACTGTATAGGAACATCGCGGCTGCGGTTTTATTTCTATGGAAGCCCATGAAGAAGAAAATGAGGTAATTATAAGCCAATTTCTTTTACGCGTTGGTTTTCAAATATTTGAAATTTTAGTTATTCTTTCTCAATTTAAAATTTAATTTTTATATTTGAAAAATGAAAAATAATTTATCATAACAAACAATTTGGTTTCCGATAATAAATAACGTTCAACTTAAAAATCATGCACTCGGGGAAATAACTAAGATTTAATCAAATATTCATTAAGCATACTCGGCAAGTAGATAATTGTTTTATGCATTGAAGATTCTGATACCATATTTACAACATTGATTTTTAAAAAGATTACGTTTTAACAATGAAGTTTTCATAAGTAAATCCAAATTATTATTATCAATTTAGGTTGGGCCATTTATTATTATTGTTATTTTGATTTGTATTGTGTTATTTATTTTGTTTTGTTTAAATTGCCTGTTTTTCCAAAGATGAGGAGATTGAAACAAGAAATCTCAAAGCTAAGCAATTTATTTTCCTTTGTTCTATAGTATAATTCTAATGAGCAGGAAGTTTAGAAATTTACTTTAAATATCATATACCCTATTACACCTTATTAATTGTAGTATCATATAGGTAAAATGATTTCATTTATTTCTAAGAAGACTTTTGAGTGTTAGTCATGCTTATGTTATGCTTAGATACTTTCGGTCGTTTTACTCGATCGCATATTAATATCTTAAAAATATCAATAAAATGAACTTTCATTATCAGTCGATATTATCTATCAAGAGGTTTAAATGCGTTAATTCAAATTAATTGATGTATATTTCAGTCCGGAGACGATCTGGCTTTGTATTACACTTGCCAACTTTGTGGGGAAGAGCTTGGAAACAGTGAGTACTCAGTTAATTCTTACTGCAAAAGGATGTAGAGGAATCATTGATGCAGGGGAAATGAGGAAAGAGAATATATACGTTTCTCCAGGCCAGAGAGTTCACAAGGATTGTAGAAGCAAGTACACAAATCCATTGACAATTAAACAAAAACAAGCAAAATTTGAAAACTTCTGCCAAACCCCAAATTTACGATCTAAGGAAAGCTTCAATCTCTCAACCCACTGTCTCTTTTGCGCACAACCAGCAAAAATATCTGATAAAAAAATAGGCCCAAATGTTTTCCCAGTCAGAACCTCTGATTTTCAAAATAACATTCTAGCAACCTGTGAGGAAAGGAGAGATGAATGGGCTCTTCAAGTAAGTGGAAGAATACAGTCAATAAACGATCTTCATGCTGCAGACGCATTATATCATCAACCATGCAGTGTAAATTTTCGAACTCTTAAACAAATTCCCCTTGTATTCTCACCATCCAAACATGTCAAAAAGCCTAAAGGTAGACCAAGCTCTCAAGACACAAATTTTCAAAAAAAATAGTAACCATAGTGGAAGAAAGTTATGATCAATTTACCTTGGCAGATCTCAGGTATCCCATATGAGAAGTGTATGTGGTGATGAGGCATTTACTCCAAAACACATGAAACGTCGATTGGTTGAACACTATGGGAACAACATCATTTTTACCACCGAAAATGGAAGACCAAATATCATAACTGTAAAAAAGGCAGTTGCTCCAATTTTACGAGAATTTCACGCAAGACCAAAAAACCAGGATTCAGATTCTGAAAAACGATCCATTATTGAAACAGCAGTCAAACTGATCAGAAACGATATGCTTAATATGGACTCGAAATCTGAAATGTATCCATCACCAGCAGACATATCATCCACTGAAAAAAATCTTCAGTATCTTCCAAAGAGTCTAGTGAATCTTCTTCGTGAAATTACACTAAGATAAACCGATTTGAAAATTGCAGCTATTGGACAGGCCATTGCACAAACAGCAAGACCTCGAAACCTGCTACCACCATTACAATTAGGACTTGGTGTCCAACTGCATCACCAGTATGGGTCTCGTTTTCTTATTCAAACTCTGAATTCTCTCGGTTTCTGTTCGTCATACTCTGAGGTAAACAAATTTGAGTGTAATGCTGCTTTACAACAGGGAACAGATTTGCACGGACTCAAAGGTAAAGAATTTATCCAGTATTCCGCAGATAACGTTGATCACAATTCGTGTACTTTAGATGGAAAAGGCACATTTCACGGAATGGGGATCATTGCCTGTGTAACACCGGAACTAGACAACTCTGGATCTTCAATAAGAAGGCTTACAGCTTCTCAAGAGGAAATAAAGAGAGTTGGTAATATTGCTGTGAAATACTATGAGCAGACATCAAACGTATTTTCAACACTGACGTACGACGAACTGAAGGAGATTAGAGAAATTGACAACCTTTCAAGACTGGACTTAACTTCTTCCCTTCTCTGGTCATTACGAGAGGAACAGCCTGGATGGTCAGGCATAATGCAGACATGTCATAAAGGAACACATCCTGGGAAATCCTCTGTTAAGTTCCTTCCCATGATAGATTTGAGTGCAAGCGATTTAAGCTGCATATACAGTACAATGCATTTTGTGTGTGATCACGCTAGAAAATACAATGTCTCACCAATCCTGACGTTTGATCAACCGCTCTTTTGGAAAGCGTCAACTATAGTGGAAAACGAATCTTCAGAGAGTCCTCTTAAAGATATAGTTCTTAGGTTGGGAGCTTTTCATACACAGATGAATTTTTTGGGCTGTATCGGACACATCATGGGTGATACTGGATTACAAGCCGTTTTAGAGACTGTCTATGCCCCAAATGCAGTAAGCCACATTCTAACAGGAAAAGCAGTAAGTAGGGCTGTTCGTGCACACCAGCTTGTTGAAACTGCATTGTATTCTATGCTATGGTCCAGATGCTTCACTGATACATGTCCGGATATGAAGGTTAGTGTGACAACAGGATGCGCCGAGAAAGCCTTTGGGGAATCCCTAGATTCTTTGTCAAAAGAGAATAATGTACTTCCAACACAAAGACCTCACAAAAATTATGTTTTATTTGAACGATTGCAAAAGTCATTCAGTCTCCTCCAAGAGAATGCAGAGGACTTTTGCAATACGGTTGAAGTAAAAGCACTAGAAGAGATGATCGAAGAAGAAAAGCAATCACTGAGAAATGACAGAACATCACAAGTTTGGTTGCTCTATCTGCAGATGATTTCCATATTGAAAGCTTTCATAAGGGCCGAGAGAACAGGCAACTGGAATCTCCATATTGCAACCCTGAGGAAAATGCTTCCTTTCTTTGCTGCATCAAGTCACAATTTCTATATAAAGTCTACATATTTGTACCTCATGAAAATGCTGGAACTCCCACAGACACATCCAGACGTGTACAATGACTTCTGCAAAGGACATCATGTTTTATGCAGAAGCGACAAACTCTGGGCTGGTTTATCATCAGATCTCATGATAGAACAGGTGCTAATGAGGAGCCTTAAGACATCCGGTGGTATCACACGTGGTCGTGGTATGACTGAATTGCAAAGAAGCAAATGGATACTAGCGATGCCTGCTTGTGCAGATATTAACTGTTCAATGCAAGCTGTTACAGAAGTTGGATTCCAAACAAGTGACCAACATAAAGACACATTCAAAAGCAGGTGGGACCGAGATAACAAGGACATCAAAGATATCCTAAGTTTTCTACAAGATCGACAGCTGTTTGCTTGCAACGGACCTCTGAGAAACATTGAAACTGGTCAAGTAGCCGACAAGTCAGTGAACATAGAACATGCTGAAACTGTTGGTAAAGAGATACTGAAGTCCATGAGTGGCAGCAATATTTTAAGCTACACTTTCAGAAAATCAAACCAAGTGGTAACCCTCGATTCAAAAGTCGGCATCAAAGTTGAAGGAGAAACATTACGCGTAGATCCACAGCTTTTATTTCAACACTTAATTGCTGAAGCAAGATCCAACACTGAGGATATCCCTGATCTATTCAAATATGAACTCAGTACCGTGCCTTCCGCTTTGTTTGAGCCAACAGGTTTATTTAGGGAGGCAAACAGGGCTCAGCTTGCTGACTTTATTTGGAAAATGGGATCTTGTGGTGTGTCGGAGATCATTACACTCAACCCATATGTTCTAGATGGAGGTTCACTTTTGCAAAAGATCCCTTGGATAAAAGGAGAAACCTTTTCGACAATTTGTGAAAAATATGTCAAATATATCAAGGGAAAATACCTTCAGGCAGTAGTTGTGTTTGATGGATATTCAGTAGAACTTTCCACGAAAGATTTGACTCACCTCAGGCGTTCAAAGGGAATTGTCGCTCCAAGAGTTGTATTTACTGAAAACATGCCGTTCAAAAGCAAGAAGGAGCTCTTTCTTTCAAATACAGAGAACAAACAACAGTTTATCCACATGTTAAGCTCCGAACTTCTTAAATGCGGGGTAGAAACTCGGCATGCAACTGATGATGCCGATGTTCTTATAGTTAGCACAGCTGTGGAATACTCAACCTCCCATGAAGTCGTATTGATAGAAGACACTGACCTACTTGTCTTGCTCTGCCACCATGCTAAAGATGATAGAAAGAACATCTATTTCAAATCCGATCGTTCCAAAGGGCCAACAAAAATCTAGGATATCCTGAAAACAAAAACAGTTTTAGGACAGCACCTGTGTAATAATTTACTTGCCATCCATGCTTTGACAGGTTGCAACACAACTTCCAGGTTGTACGGCATTGGCAAAGGTTTTGCACTCAAAAAACTACTTTCCAATGAACACATGTTAAACCTCACTAGTATTTTCCTTGATGAAAACTCTGAAAAAGAATGTCTTCTATCAGCTGGAGAGAAGTTGATTGCCTTTCTCTATGGTGGTGTTGAGTATGAAACACTTGATTTGCTTCGCTTCCGTCGCTTTGTACAAAAAACAGCAGCAGCATCGGGTTGTGTTCAAATCCATGACCTTCCACCAACCACTGACTCTGGGAAATTTCACATTATGCGGACCTTCTTTCAGTCACAAATTTGGATTGGCAAACAAGGAAAGTTTCTTCCAGAGGAGTGGGGATGGCATTATGGTAATTGTAAACTTCAGCCTACTCGATCAATATTACCTCCAGCACCTGAACATTTGCTTAAGATTATCAAGTGTAATTGCAAACAAGGATGTGATTCAAAAAGATGTACTTGTAAGAAGCATGGTTTAGAGTGTTAAGCAGCATGTGGGGAATGCAGAGGCATGAGTTGTTCAAATGCAGGACTGTCCATTGAGTATGAAGAAGATGTAGATGAGCAAATATGACTATTGTATTGGAATTGTGTTCATGACTATGCGTATGACATATTTAACTCTCTGGCCAGTATTTCTGAATGTTATTCGAGCTTTTGAAATCATATCTTGAAAATCATAGCATCAATCTATTTATGTATAAATATATGAAATCTCACAACTCTCAAATTGATATAAAATTTAATGATTAGATAATTAAGTTTATTATGAACGTTTTTAAAATATTTTCACTTTTGATGAGGAAATTCGGATTATTGTGGAATAAAGAATAATGTCTGGATTAATGTTGTTGCATTACTATATATTGATATGATAGTGAATGATTATCGAAAAATATTCGTTTGTTTTGAACAAGATATCAGGTGGACTTCAATTGTTAAGCTTTCCAATAAACACAATTGTCTGTCAATATATATTCACAGAGGAAATTCGGATTAATCTCGAAATTCGTGAAAAAAAATTGCATAATTTTCGGTAAACATTAACAGATTATACAGTAAAATATATCTCTGAAAATAACGAAGATGAAAAATTAATGTTACACTAGAATACAGGGCTTGAAACTAACTTTTTATGTCACCAGTCCAGCCGGACTGATGGTGTATAATTTCAACCAGTCCGCAGGAAAATTTACCAGTCCAACAGAGTTTTCCAGAAATAATAAACATATTTTGTTAGTGTTATTAAAATGAAATTAAATTCAATATGCCTCAGATAATATTATAACACTTAAATGTGGGATTTATATTTACGAATCAGATTCATCTGATATCTACAGATCGAAGCATATGCCAAATGTGTGTATAAAATTTCATAAGTATATTTTCCAAAATGATGCTGAAGTTAAAAAATTAACCAGTCCCATCGGACTGACTAAAACAAATGTCAGTCAGTCCGCCAGACTTTTAACCAGTCACAGACTGACGGACATATGTTAATTTCGAGCCCTGGAATATGCAATATGTACCATAATATTTAACCACAACCATCTCTATTTAGAATTATTTCCCCTCTAGAATACTAAAACTGTGAGCAATAATTTATAAGGTTTCCCGAAGTCAGAAATCCTTAGATTTTTCATATATGTTTCTTCGATATATGTACTTTTGATATATAATGACAAATATTCTGTTGCAATTTTGTCCCGGTTTGGCATTTTTAAAGCTATTTTGACTGGACTATATATAAATGAACATGATTTAATAGTTTTAATGTACACTTTTATTTGTGAACAAACAGTAGAAAAGGTATAAGAGAGGGACGTTAAACAAGATACAATCAATCAATAGTTTCAAGATTCATCTTACATTTATTTAATTTTAAGGAGGAGGTGGGGGGGGGGTGAAAAATTTAGTGTTTTGTCAGACATTGAACTTTTAATCTCGCGCTCCTTTAAAGTCGTCAATTAGTTGGATATAAATTACATTAGTTTTATCATTGAGTAGAGAGGGGTATGTACATAAGATCTTTATATACACGCTATCCATGCTTCAGGTGCCTGTGGTTTCTATAAAATTGGGAGGTCACAAATCAATATAGATCTTAAGAGTTGCAAATGCTGCATTTACACACATACCAAGCTTGTTGTTCAATTCAATAACGTTCATGTACTAGAAGCATTTGATTTGGAGTATTATATACAATTAATAACTGCATGCATGGTTGAACTTCAGATAAATCACTTAAAGAAATTAAAAAAGTCAAGGACGCGTTTCCTGACATATGTTCTCCATGAAACTGAACACATATCCGTATTGTAGCACATTTGTTTTATATATAGTAATACTTCCTAGTAAATGAGTTACCTTTTGAAACTCTTGTATATATAGTCCTTAGAATGAATCTCGAAAGATTTGATCGCGCAATATATCATTATAACACGACTGAGAAATATAACATGTGGGTGGTGCATGTTCTTCCTCTAAGATACTAAATAACTATGTTAGAAAGTAATTTATTCGGTAAACAGTTTTAATTACCTTTACACGTGAACTCCATATGAAATTCAATTTTATAGTTTCTTGGTCTGCTTGCATACAAATTTTGAACAAAAGTGCTGTATTCTGAAGAAACAGATTCAAGTAATGAAGATAGCTTTTGTATATTATTTACAGAACTGATTACAGTGTACTTGTATATCTACATTTTGAATGCTATGAAGTACTTATATGTAATTTGGCCATTCCCATTTCCAAATGGAAATATAGAATATGCTCATAAGGGTCCTAAATCTTTAACAAATGTAAAAGTAAATGTAAAATTGAAGTTTGGTATTCAACCCTAACAAAATTATATCAACAACAACAACAAAAAACTAAGAAAACAAAAACTAGAACCTTTTCTATTCTTCATTTGAAATGTTTTGACACGAATCTAAATGAACGGATGCTAGTTTGACTCGAAATTAAAAGAATGGTTTCTACAAATGAACATAGTAACAAGGTTTATAAGAATATCTTACAGTATAAGAATGGAATGAAGAAAAGATTATGGCCTCAGTTCAGTTCAGAGGCTCATCAATATTTCAAATGAAAACTGACCGCTCTTAGATTTGACAGTTCAATGAACTATGATATCGATTTTACATTAATTAGAAAAAATTTTAAAACAAGATGTACTTGGGCATGACGTGTCATTATCAATGACAGTGAAACAATCAGATTACTGCTAGTGTCCGAAATATTTTTGTCATGATTCAACCAAATACTTCATTCTAAGCTTATTTCCCAAAATTGTTTGCCACAAACTTGCTAGAATTGTTTGCTGCGAACATTTGCCAGAACTGTTAAAATGCAGCAAATTCACCAAAACTGTTTGCTGCAAATTTGCCAGACCAAAATTGCTATCAATATGCATGCCAGAAATGTTAGCAAGAATCGTTTGCCGCAAATTTGCCAGAACTGTTTGCCGTAAACTTGCCAGAACTGTTTGCCACAAAGCTCATTTGCATGGCAATTATGAATTTGCAGCAAACTTGCAGCAAACATGCGGCAAATTTACCACAACTGTTTGTCAGAACCTTTGTATTTCGGTAAGGGTGCAGGTCCCGCTTTTCTCAAAATTAAGCTGTTATGAATTCTAAAAGACTTCTTTCAATCTTTATTCCCAATAAAAAATGATTGGACACGAATTTACATGTATAGCTTAAAAAATTTCAAATCTTATTTTTGCCATTTTTAATGTTTACACTGATTAAATAATTAGGGATTCCTAATGGTCATCAAAAATCTTAATGTTTAGTTGTTGAGTTAATTACAAGATACAACACGCAATTCTTTGTTATGTAAACAATGCTTGTACCTGTTTTTGTTTACATATATATATGTATAGATTGTTTCATAGAAAATATCATGTAATTTAAAACAAAATGAGATGTAACAAACACTAGAAACCGTTTAAATTGTGTGAAGATCGCATGTTTAAACCAAAGGCAATTATAAACTCCAACTTAGTCAGCGCCACTAGGTCAAACTGCATGATGAAAGATGGCATAAAGAATCTATATATATACAAGCCAATTACCTTAAATAGTTCAAGAGATATTTAATAGGATAGCTTTTCTTAAAAGTTGGTCAATCCCCAAAGGTCAATGTCAAAAGGTACAAAAAAAGATTAGGTTCTAAAAAATATAAAGTTTTATTACTGATTTTACCATAGGATAATTTAAACCTTCGACATGTAATTTTAGAATCAACGTCATTATTTTAGTTGGTATTGGTTTTCCCTTTCCATCGTGCTAAAAGATTATGCAATGACATGCTAGTGTTAATTTAAGTCACGCGTGCCCATCTAAAATCATTTTTATTCCTGCCCCTTTAAATATTGGTCCAATCGCAATGATTATTCTTTCTTGATGTGTCATCATTAACAGATTTGTTTTGAAATCAATTATCAGGGACGGAGAATGAACTTTAGAAGCTGAGTCGTTCACACTTACTGTAAATTCACAGTAAATCACAAGGAATGTATAACTGAAATATGAGAATGTCCTATCACTCACTAATTCAAAGGTTATCAGTAAAGCTTAAATTTGGGTCAAATGCTATGGTCAAAATTACAAGCTCAAAGATCAGTATAAAATGTAAAGCCTTGTCATAAGGAATATCTATATGTATATAAATTATGAAATCCCTAGACCACAACTACTACACCTGGATATATAGTACAGGTTGGGTTTTTTTAAACATAGGTCAAACTATGTACAAGGTCTAAAGGTTAAAAATACTCGAGTACTAGAAAAGGTCTTGTCAAAGGGAATAAGCCTAAGGCCAAAATAAAAATATTGTTTGTTTCCCCTCGCCCGACCGAGTCTGAAAATTCACACCGACCCATAAGTTTTTATTACGCCATTCTGGTGAAGTTTTTTTTTTTAATTTTAAGAAAATTTCAAGGTCGTTTCTGGTGCAGATCAGTATTTTATAATGACAAAAATTTTCTATATCTTCTTTGGTTTCGATCCAAATTTTAAAAATAATAATACGAATACAGGAGGTGTTCTGGTCCGAAATCTAGAAATTTCGCCGCCTCCAGCTGGAGGCGGCATTCTCTGGCTGATTTCAAATACTTACAAGCCGAATTCAATTTTAAGCTCATAACTAATCAATAAAACGATTCTTCTTGTACTTACTAATATCGATTTTATGGGTTCTTTCATCACATAAACAGTCTCTTGAAAACATTTTATCAAACTGTCGAGCTTTGTTTTGAGTCACGAGACTCGTTTGCTCAAATGGCAGTGAAAATTCGGTTGACTACAACTGTTGGTTTCTGTTTAATATCGAATTTTGGATTGATATTTTCTTTTAATCGATATTAATAAGTACAAGAATCATGATTGTTTTATTGATTAGTTACAAGTGAGTTTAACATTGAATTCGGCTCGCAATTCGGACTAGTGATCTGCAAGATCGAGATGGAGAAATGTTGTCTATACGAGGAGCGAGGAAACAAGAGAATTCGGGGCATCCAGTGTGCAAGTTGTGTTCTTCAGTAGGGGAAAGTTCTGATATTTCGGACGGATGCGATATTTTTGACAGTCAATCAGAAGCATTCTCAATTTAACTTATTTCTGAACTAATGCTATATTTACAAACTGGAAAACACCTAATTATATGCACATGTGTAACTCAGCTCTGATTGGTTGATGTCAGCATCCATTTTGTTTGATCGGCAAAATCAAGTCCCGTTGAAACGTTTTCTGGTAAACTAGATCTACCGATATCATTTAAAAATATAATCAAAATCACTATCATATACAAATTAAGATAATGTGCAAAAAACAAAAGCATAAAATGTCAGTGAACCATAAATAAAAGACAGCAACCGAGTTTACCAATTTTATAACACCATGTGTCCAAAACTAACACCATTGTCCATAGTTGCAACATTCTCCCTAACTTTATTTAAGTGTTAGTATGTGGCATAAATAGCAGAGAAAATTCTGATGAAACCCAATGTTCGTCGAATCAACCAATATGTATACATGTAGTCCAATGCCTAAGTTTAGTGGTTAGATAATGAGCATTTCCAAAATACATGAAGTACTGTCCGAAATATCGACACCTTCCCTAATTGCAAAACGTGGCAATCAAGCAGAATTTACGCGAGAACTGACTATACGAGTTTGATGAGGAAACATGGATGATGTGATTCACGACGTTTGGTATCGGGCATTGTTAATGGTTAAGGGAATTTCATAATAAATAAAATTCTGCTAGCTAAAAAAAAAAAACTTTTTACCTACCTACCGACCTTCCTCTGAAATTTAGGGTCGGGAGAGGGGAAACAAACATATTTTTAAATGTGGCCTAAGAAATACTCACTATTCGAAAATCATGAACAAAGTTTCAGACAAACAGACAGGACGAAACAATAATACCCCTCCCCTGACTTAATAGTCATAGGGGCATGAAAAAAAAAAATCCACAACTTGGACATATTTGCATTGGATATATGATCACAGGCACCTGAATTATGGATACTAACTATCCACCCCCCCCCCCCCCTATTGATGATTTTTTTTTGTGGTGATAATTTCCTCAAAATGTGTGGATTCCCTGCCTATCTCATCCCTTTTTTGGGAAGATGGGAATACGCAGGGAATACACACCTTTGGGAGAAATTATCGCTGCCAAAACAAATTATCTACAAGAGATGTTTGTAAAACACATATCACACCCCCCCCCCCCCCCCCCCATGGTGCAAAATTGAAAAGGGTTATACACACACCTCATTTAATTGATAGTATTATCATCAATTCAAAATATTGAGCAGACAATATCTTCCTATGTCAAGAGTGAATTGACCATGTGACCTAAAACTCAATAGGGGTCATCTACTCCTTATGCTATACCAGTGTACCAAGTTTGGTACGTGTCAATCAAGCAAATATTGACATTCTTAAAATATAGGAGACAACATATTACTATGTCCAGTTCAACTATTGATTTTTGACCTCAAAATCAATATGGGTCATCCTCTCCAGAAGATGTACCAATGTACTAAGTTTGATGTCTGTCAAGTAAAAGGGTTATCAAGATATTGAGTGGACAGTATATTACTATGTCCAGTTTGACCCTTGACCTTTGATCATGTGACCTCAAAATCAATAAGAGTCATCTTCTCCTGAATATACACCAGTGTACTATTTAAAGTTTGATGTCTGTCGAGCAAAGGGTTCTGAAGATATTGAGCAGACAGTATATTCCAATGTCCAGGTTGACCCTTGACCTTTAAACATGTGACCTCAAATCAATAGGGATCATCTTCTCCTGAAGATGTACCAGTATACCAAGTTTGATGTCTGTCAAGCAAAGAGTTCTCAAGATATTGAACGGACAGTATATTCCTATGCCCAGTTTGACCTTTGCTCATATGACCTCAAAATCATTAGGGGTCATCTTCTCCTGAAGACGTATCAGTGTACCAAGTTTGATGTCTGTCAAGAAGAGGGTTCTCAAGATACTGAGCAGACAGTATATTCCCATGTCTAGTTTGACCCTTGACCTTTGACCATGTGACCTCAAAATTAATAAGAGTCATCTTCTCCTGCAGATCTACCAGTATACCAAGTTTGATGTCTGTCAAGCAAAGAGTTCTCAAGATATTGAACGGACAGTATATTCCTATGCCCAGTTTGACCCTTGACCTTTGCTCATATGACCTCAAAATCATTAGGGGTCATCTTCTCCTGAAGACGTATCAGTGTACCAAGTTTGATGTCTGTCAAGAAGAGGGTTCTCAAGATACTGAGCAGACAGTATATTCCCATGTCTAGTTTGACCCTTGACCTTTGACCATGTGACCTCAAAATTAATAAGAGTCATCTTCTCCTGCAGATCTACCAGTGTACTAAGTTTGATGTCTGTCAAGAAAAGGGTTTTCAAGATATTGAGCAGACATTATATTCCTATGTCCAGTTTGACCCTTGATCTTTGACCGTGTGACCTCAAAATCAATAGGGGTCATCTTCTCGTGAAGACGTACCAGTGTACCAAGTTTGATGTCTGTCGAGCAAAGGGTTTTCAATATATTGAACGAACAGTATATTCCTATGTCCAGTTTGATCCTTGACCTTTGACCATGTGACCTCAAAATCAATAAGGGTCATCTTCTTTTGAGGACATACTGGTGTACCAAGTTTGATGTCTGTCAGGCAAAGGGTTCTGAAGATATTGAACGGACAATATATTCCTATGTCCAGTGTGACCCTTGACCTTTGACCATGTGACCTCAAAATCAATAGGGGTCATCTTCTTCTGAAGATGTACTGGTGTACCAAGTTTGATGTCTGTCAAGCAAAGGGTTCTCTAGACATTGAATGGTCAGTATATTCCTATGCTCAGTTTGACCCTTGACCTTTGACCATATGACCTCAAAATCAATAGGGGTCATTTACTCCTTAGGATGTACCAGTGTGCCAAGTTTGATGTCATTCAAGCAAAGGGTTCTCGAGATATTGAGCGGACATTATATTGCTATGTCCAGAGTAGATTGACCCTTGACCTTTGACCTGAAAAACAATAGGGGTCATCTTCCACTCATAACCAACCCACATATGAAATATCATTATCATCAAGTGAATGGTTCTCAAGATATTGAGCGGACAACATGTGGTCTACAGACCGACCGACAGTTGCAAAACAATATGCCCCCTCTTTTTCAAAGGGGAGCATAAAAAGCAGGAAGGGTATTAAAGTACTTTAGGTGCCTGTGGACATGATTTAGTGTCGGGTCCGTGGCCCTAAGCTGCTACTCTTGAAAAGATTTCATTTAAATCAAAATCCTATATAATCCCATATAAAACTTTCATCTCCTTTTGTGGCCCCGCACTACCCCCAGGGCCCCTGAATAGAATTAACAAACATGATTGTGAAACGATGAACATTTTAAAAGATGTTTCCCTATATCTGTTGATGTAGAACTTTGATCCCTTTGTGGTCCCACCCTACTTCATGTGACAGCTAGACATGAATGATCTACACTTAATGTCAGGAAACTGATAATTACCTACTTTGGTCCTCTAAAAGGAGATGGCACTATAAAAAAAAATTCAAGGCGAAATGAAGTGCCATAAAATATGTGCATGGACTGTCAACAGAAAGCTGAAAGCATAGTGCTTTAGATCTGGAGGGTTGGAGGGGGGTAAATCCTCTTCCATAAATAGTTATACTCCCTTGACCTTACATCATACAAAGTAAGATACTCAAGAAAACAATTTTCACTGTTTCTAGGTAAATTATTACCTTTACCATTGTCCAAATTGAACAGGTCCAGTCCAAAGGCTATTTCTACCTACGTAGCTACTTATAGCTATACGTAGGTATTTAAACCTACTCCAGGTAGCTATTCTTACCTACTTTTTCCTTTACTTGCATTTCGTGGCCAAACGCAGGAACAGCACAATATGGTGTGTACCAAATTTCTTGATTCACTTACACTGACGATGAATACCACAAAAGTATTGGACACGATGTGTTTGTGAAACACAAATGCCCCCGATAATGGCCAATTCCAAAGATGACCAAGGTCACAAGGGCAAATATCTTGGTACCAGTAGAAAGATCTTGTCAAAAGAAATGCTCATATGTATAATATGAAAGCTCTAATATTTACCATTTAGAAGTTATGACCAATGTAAAAAAATTAAAAGTAAGTTAAATGTCAAGGTCAAAAGGTTTAATACCAACGGAAAGGTCTTGTCACAAGGAACACTCATGTGAAATATCAAAGCTCTATCACTTATTGTTCAAAAGTTATTAGCAAGGTTAAAGTTTTCAAAAAGTAGGCCAAACTCCAAGGTCAAGGTCACAGGGTCAAAACTGTTGGTATCCACGGAAAGGTTTTGTCACATGGAACACTCATGTGAAATATCAAGCTCTATCACTTACTGTTCAAAAGTTATTAGCAAGGTTGAAGTTTTCAAAAAGTAGGTCAAACTCCAAGGTCTCGATTCGATGTTCAATTTATTCCGGGTCTGTTTCAGTTCGATCTGGGCTCGAAATTAGCGAGAAATACTCGCAAAATGCGAGTAGATTTGAAAAATAGCGAGTAAAAATAGTGGACACTCGAAAATCTAAACGAGTGGTGAATTACAAACCATGATCGTATTGTATCCGTTTTATACGGTGATGCGCTATTCATTTTTCTTAAACTTGCATTCAGAATCATACAAACGCTTACATGATGAACAACCGATTTCAACAATCGTTTCCATCTGGATTTTTCTTATATGATTTTTTAAGAAACTCGGGAGTCAAACAAATGCTTTAGAGGTCGGACATCGCATTATGATGAAAAATATAGACATGTGCCACGAGTCCTGTTCACTTATAGGGGTGATTAAATTGAATTCCAAGTATGAGGTTTTTGTTATTCATTTATCTCTTTTTAAAAATCGGAGTCTATGTTTTACCAAATCTTCCGGTAGTCATTTTTATCAGAATGACCTACATGGTATCTACATTAATTTATTGTCATATTGATGTTGGGTTGTAGTAATGACACGAGTGCACTGTTCGGCGAGTAGACGATTATCAAAAAAGTCCATCGGACTCGTGATCGTGTTGCTAATAAACCACGAGTCTGGGATTCGCTTTGAAAAATCACTAGTGATACCCCTGATATGGCATGAAATTGGAAGACATTGGATCTAGACCTGCGGTAAACAGGTTATGGATTAGAGGTGCGATATCGCGGTCAAGAGACCTGAACATTGCACCATATGACTTACGTAACTTAGTGTCTTGTTCAAATGATGCCTGCATGTTGACCCACTAGGATCAATGATGGGGAAAATCATTGTCATTGATTTAAAAAAAAAACCTGAAAAAAGAGCACTGCTTCATTATCTTTATTTTAGCTTGTAGGTTTTCATTTTAGCCTGTGGATTTTTTACCCACAGGCTAAAATTAGCCTGTGGTAGAAAAAGTTAATTTCGAACCCTGTTCGATACGGTTCTAGAATCATAGCATACATTGCTTTTAATAACGCGGTTTCCGATTGGCCAATGGAATTCAAAATTGCCCAATAAAAGTACGAGCAAACTTTGCTGTACCAAAATGGACACAGTCGAGTTGAAAAATGCACCCCCAATGTATAAATCCTGGGTATGGTGACTGAGTTCGGCTTTAGGACAAGTGATAAGAGTGTTGCTTTATGTTAAACGCTTTTCTAGTATGTAGAATTTATTTGCAGAGAGCAATAAATACAATAAACATAAAAAAAAAAACCTCTAAGCATTATAAAGAATTTGTTACATGCTATTGTATCGTATCGAAAATCATCGAATTGAGACTAAAGCATCGAAAATCGAATCAAATCGAGAAGGTACTGTATCGTTTCATCCCTAAAGATATAGTCTGAACACAAATCCATGACATAAACCTATAATTTTGACCTTGAGATCAAAGGTCAAGGTCATAAAGAGGTCATGAATGTACATGACACATAGTCTTATGGTGATACACCCATGTCTTATGGTATGACTATGTCAAAACCCTATAAACAATTTCGACCTTGAGGTCAAAGTTCAAGGTCATATAGAGGTCATGAAGGTACCCAACACATCATCTTATGGTGATACACTCATGTGTCAAATATGGTATGCCTATGTCAAAGAACAAAGATTAGTTATGGCCCGGACACGAATCTATTGTAAAAAGCCTTTAATTTTGACCTTGAAGTCAAGGTCATAAAGGTACTCGACACATCATCTCATGGCTATCCACCTGTGTGCCAAATATGGTATGCCTAAGTCAAACAAGAGGCCCAAGGGCCTAGAATCGCTCTACTGATAAATTGTACAACCCCACCATTTCTATTCTTAGCCTCTTAGTATTCTAAATCTTTAGTTAAATCCTAAGAATTCAAAAAAAGTAGGTCAATGTGACTTACTTTTTGGTGTACACATTTTGAGAACCCAAGAAATATCAACTGACAAAGTTTGATGATTTTAAGCCAATTAGTATCTGAATATTGAAATATAGCTGTCAAATTCCAATCGTAGGTCATGGTGACCTACTTTTTGGTCAGCGAACTCCGAACATGCAAGACCCATCAACTGACAAAGTTTGATGACTGTAGGTCAAATAGTATCTGAAATATATAAATATATCCGTCAAATTCCAAAAGTAGGTCAAGGTGACCTACTTTTTCGTCAACACCCTTCAAACATGCAAGACCCAACAACTGACAAAGTTTGATGACTGTAGGTCAAATAGTATCTGAATTATATAAATATAGCCGTCCAATTCCAAAAGTAGGTCAAGGTGACCTACTTTTTGGTCGACACCCTTTGAACATGCAAGACACATCAACTGACAAAGTTTGATGACTGTAGGTCAAATAGTATCTGAAATATATAAATATAGCCGTCCAATTCCAAAAGTAGGTCAAGTTGACCTACTTTTTTAGTCGAAACCCTTCGAACATGCAAGACCCAACAACTGACAAAGTTTGATGACTGTAGGTCAAATAGTATCTGAAATATATAAATATAGCCGTCAAATTCCAAAAGTAGGTCAAGGTAACCTACTTTTTGGTCGACACACTCCGAAGACTCAAGATGCATCAACTGACAAAGTTTGATGATTGTAGGTCAAATAGTGTCTGAAATATAGTAATTTAGCTGTAAAATACCAAAAGTAGGTCACGGTGACCTACTTTTTGGTCGACACAAACCGAAGACTGAAGACGCATCAACTGACAAAGTTTGATGATCCTAGGTTTTACAGTGCCCAAAATATGCATCTAAAATTGAAAATGTGAAATTTGAATATCTGCAAAATTCAAAAAGTAGGTCACTGTGACCTACTTTTTTTATAAATATGTTTCAAGGCCTCAAGATGCATCAACTTACAAGATTTGATGATTCTAAACCTCTCGGTATTTGAAATAACAACTTAAAATATATCTATAAATGATAAGCCATAAAATTCAGAAAGTAGGTCACGGTGACCTATTTTTCAGTTGACGCATTTCAAGGTCCCATGATCCACCAACTGACAAGTTTTGATGATCATAGGCTTCAAAGTGTCCAAGATATGCATCAAAATTAATTTTAAAATAAATACCTACAAAATTCAAAAAGTAGGTCACCGTGACCTACTTTTGAGACAACTTGACACAAGGTCCTAAGATGCATCAACTGTCAAAATTTGATGATCCTAGTCCTTATAATGACTAAAATATCAAAGATTTAAGGAAATATAAATTTAGGTCAACTTTGAATTGACCTTGAGACCACGCCCTTTGCCCCAGGGTAATGCCTTGAACAATTTTTAATCTATAACATATCCTCATCCTTATGTGTAAGTTTGGTGATAATCTGCCCAGTGGTTCTTGAGAAGAAGATTTTTTAGCAACCACTACTTTTGTTTGTATTTTCCTGATTATCTCCCCTTGTTAAAGGGTCACATCCCTCTATTTAGTATGTATGAAAGCCCTTGGGCCAATGATACCCTGTAACAAATTTGAAAAAAATTGGCCAAGGGGTTCTTGAGTTATAGCCCTTTTTCTAAAAAGTTTACGCACACCGCACAAATGGCCATAGCATTAGCTCTTTGAGCCTTCGGCTCAGAAGAGCTAAAAACAAAGAAGTTATGGCCCGGACACGAATCTGCACAGTCAGACAGACGGACGGACAGACAGAGTGATTCCTATATAACCCCCCCCCCCCCTTCTGAACTTCGTTGGGGGGGGGGGGGGGGTATAATAAAGGATATCATTATTATTAATATGTTGTACGGTGTGACTCGTTGAGACATCTTGCAACACGACTTTTATCCGCCTCTTTATTTAACGCGGGAAATATAACGCGCTTGGTGTAAACAGTTACAAATTGTGACGTCATATTAGCTGTATTGTTTTTTCTTCTTCTCTCAAACCAAGCAAAAACAAAATTTTGAAGCTATGAGAACGCTTGTCTGGAATTTAAATACGTCTATGGTACTTTCTAAACAATCTAATTATTTTAATTACGGGTTTGTCAATGAAGTATACCGCAGTGACGGCGACATTTTTGCAGAAGCATTATGGGTAATACTCATCTTTTTTCAGCAAACTCCCCGTCGAGGCCTCATTACGTCACCTACGAATAGACCTCTCCTATGTGACGCAGCACAATATACAGATTTGTATATTGTGAGTCCGCAATTATCACGCAGGCAAATAACACTAAAGAAGTAGTTCGCAGTTAACAGTTTGAAGATATTGATATTGATATTAAGAGCATTAATATAAAAGTATGGATTTTATTTTAAACATAAAATGATCAAAAGATCATTAAAAAGTAGGGAGACTCTGTTCAAATTATTGTGTAAAGTAATGAACTTGATGTTTACGTTCTTGTTTTGAAAGTTGTTTACGTTTGACATTATGTTTTTTCGTCATTCTACAGTGACGTCACAGTATACGCGGCCTAAGAAATCGCTATCCCATAATGCCTAAGTGGAAGAGTTTGGTTTGTGAGCAAACGAATTCTGGTGGAAGTTTGCTTTTTTCAGCTGAAGAAGAGCAAATCACGTGACTCATATGTGTAATCATTGGAGCGAGCTCGTCGCGTCGCTTCGCGACGCGAGCTTCGCTCGCTAATATGTATACGGTGTGACCGTTGGGCCGAGCGAAGCATACGTGTACGTAACTCCGTGTCCCGAGTGGTAATCATAATTCCGTAAAGTACGGTAGAATATTATTCATTTAAGAATATATATATTGAATGAAATTTCCTTGCGCTAAACCCCCAGTAACATCTCAATATTAAAGGAGTTTATATGGGGACAACAGTTTTACACGATCCGCCTATTCATTGAACGCAGGAAATAAAACACAAGGTGACGTAAATTGTGCATTGTGACGTCACATTTAGCCTCGATTTTTTTCTCATTTCAAAGCAAACAATTATAAACAACAATAATACATTCCGTATGCAATGAAAAAGGCCGTTAAAACTAAGCAAAATTAACCAATAACTTCAAAATGTTAAAAAAAAAAAGTAACCGTAATTTTATCGTATATTCTTATTCAAAGAAACTCATGAACTCGTTCATCTATTTAGTCGTATTACGGTTTTATATGTATTTATTTGCTAAAACCTGTTACAATGGTAATTATACTATTCACTTTGAACAAACTGAGTGTTTAAATTACGAACTGCACGTCAGAGTCTTCTATTATTGGCATTCAAAATAAAACACGAATAACTGTTGAAGCAGGTAATGAAAAAATTAATGGCGGCGCCCATATGGATCACGAAAATTTCAGTGAACGTATATAGAGATTATCTCTTTTTCTTTTGCTGATTTTGACTTTTTTCTTTTACATACGTGTTACCTTTAGAGCCTTGCTTCGCGGACGCGCCTTTGGCCCGTCCGAGCTTCGCTCGGTATTATATCTAGAAATATATATGACATTTTATATTTTACAAACATTTATGGACAAAAATGTGTTTTGAAAATGAAAAAAATGTGTAGGCACGTGCATACTTGAGCCTAACGAAGGTACGACCCTGCAGGCTTCATATATTGTATATGTATATGTACATTATTCAGGGGTTGCTCTGGCTTTAAAAATTCTGTCGCCAGAAAAATCGCCAGCTGCAATTTTTTGTCGCCAATTTGTAGAAAGTGGAACCAGCTAAAGTGCCAGAAAAAACACCATAATTTATGACCATTTTTGATGTGTCAATGTATTGACTTGCGAGTTGTTTTATATCTCTACTGATATGTGTGTATTTGCTTCTCTTATCTATGTTTTACTGTATTTATTCCCATTATAGTAAGACAGTGAACAATTTTCATAATTTATTATAATAAATATCATAAACGTTTATAATATCAAGCACTAGAATATCATCACGCACTGTTTGTATTAACTAAGGCAGAGTCTATCACTGAGTGTTACATCAAGATCCTCTGAGCCTTGGTAGATGCCCACTTGTCAAATGCAGTTCCATAGTTCAAAGGCTCAGTAAAGAGGCTCAAACGCATAAGGTTTTCCAGTGTTTCAATGCACAGCTTGTTTCTCAGGTCGGTTTTTATAATGTTCATTTTTGAGAAACCTCTTTCGCAATCAACGGTGCTGACAGGTGCAACAAGAAGTCTCTCAGCAGCTACAGCAAGGGCAGGGTAGGTAGACTTGGACCTTATGCTAAGCTGAAGCAAGTCCCTAACACCTAAGTAAACATGGGGGTTCTTGGCAACTTGGATCTTAGCATAACCCTGAAAATTAACTAGTTCAGCTTCCACGTCAGACTTTGAACCTACACCACAAGAAGATAGATAGTCGGACACTACAGAAGAAGCCTCAGAAAGAACAGAACTATCAGACTGTGAGTAAAACGATGGGTCAAACAACTGAGTTAGAGCCCTTAACACTGTAGCATCTCCCTCCTCTGTAAACCTAGACCTAAGGTTGTCAATCACTAAACCTACAAACTGGGAACAGGCTGAAGAAGCCTCTGACCTCTGCTGGGCACTGTCCCTGATATTGTGACCCTTAAACTCAAAAGTGCACAAACCAACTGAATCAACTTCTGGGGTTTCAGGGACTTGGTTAAGAAACTGAGAAAGATTGCCACCTGATCCAGATCTGAGACCTTCCAAAACCTCAACAGTAGACAGAAGGAGGGGGTTCACCTCTGTGAAGTCAATATCAGACCTCTGATAGGATTTGCACAGAATCGCCAAATGCCTAAGAACATCAGCCAGGTAGTGTGCCGTGTACAAGAACTTATAAGTGGTGATAGGTTTATGCATAGCAAGAGCCTTAGCAGAGTTGTCCTCAAGAAATACACTGACTAGGGAAGAGTAATTGTCAACAACTGCCTGCACACTACCTTCAAAAGTTAGCCACCTAGTATGAAAGACCTGCTGCAGACGGGTTTTAGAATCCTTAAGGACTGCTTGGATACCCTCAAGCCTGGACATGTTCTTGGGAGAATAGGCAAAGTACTTATACATACTGTTAATGACATCCTGAAATTTTACCAAATACCTCACCTTGTCTGCAGCATTTCCTGTACCAAGAGCTAACCTGTGGGCAATACAGTGAGTAGCCAACAAACCACTAGTCACCTCCCTAAGCCTAGTCACAACACCACTCTTACAACCTACCATAACTGAAGCACCATCTGTTGAAACACCAACCAACTTGTCAAGAGGCAAACCATAAGACTCGAGCATACTTACAAGTACAGTGAAAATGGATTCTGCATTTGCAGTTGACAACTGTCTAATACCAAGAAACCGAGTAATAGGCTGAACCCTACCACCTACACTAGCCAAGTACCTAATATAAACCATTAGATTCTGATGAACAGAGACATCTGTATTCTCATCTAGCATAATGCTGAACACTCCAGAGTTCTGAACCTGACCTAACAACTGATCTACCACTACCTCTGCCATAGACTGCTGAAATTCCTTAGTGCTGCTGTGGTGCGAGTATGATGTGTGGTTGTCCACTTTGAGGTCTTTCAGTTTAGTTGCACCCTGAAATAGAGGAATGTTCCAAAAGTCTGTTGCAAGGATAAATAAAGAGCAATATTATACTGTCCATGTATTCATATTGACATTATTATTAACAAAACACAAGTAATGCCACAATAAAGGCAAGTCAATTATGGACATCCCATTGAAGTCTAATTACCGGGTAATTTGCTATGGCATAGTGAAAATGTCACAATTCAAAATTGTATTATTGTACTCTAATATAAATACCTGTGTGATACAAAGTTGGTGGAGTTCAGGCACAATAGTGTTAGCAATGTCATGTTGTGCTGCAAACATTACATTGGTCATGGCAGATACGATGGCATTCTTGCTCTTGGACAATGCTGCAACCTTTGCCTTGTCCATATCCCTTGTCTGTTTGCTTACTGTCGCTACAAAGGTGTGGCTGTTATCACCTGAAAAATCAAAACATTGAAATAAAGACACTACAGTGGCGGATCCAGAGAGGGTATTTCCTGGGGATCGGACCCCCCCCCCCCCCCCCCCCCCCGTCAGAAAACTTAGTTAAAATAAGGTTAAAGTGGCATTTAAAGGTGGAACACCCCCCTTTCAAAACCAAAATTAGTAGTGGACCCCCCTTTAAAAAATCCCTGGGTCCGTCCCTGAGTTGTATATTTTTATACCAATTACATGTATATACATTTCGCCACCCCCCCCCCCTCCCGATTCACTAGTAATTTTCCAAATCATAATATTGTCACCATGTATACATACACAACGTAATTCTCTAAAATTACATGTTGAACAATAGTAACCTAACAAAAATATTATATATATGGCCAAATATTGAATAAAAGAAACGTTTTCTTATTAACTCTATGATAAATGTCGTACAAATTTCCGAAGTTGTATGGTCCGAGTTTCGGCAATTTTTTTCCATATCGTAAATAACAGTGTTAAATCATAGCAAGTACGTATTCATGAGGCTGTACAACATATTTCATTTGTCTTTTTTAATCGATGTTGTTCACTGCACGAATTCAAATGATAGTTGTTCACGTGTCCCGATCAGACTTTCAGAATTAAGATCATCGGTGATCTTCTGTAAATTTCTGCATTTTATTATCACATTCCCTTGCTAGAAGTTTAAAAGAAATACGAGACTATCAAATTCCTCTGAGTATTTCGTTGTTTTACGCTCTTTAAAACGTGACTTTAAAATATATATATATATATATATATATATATATATATATATATATATATATATATATATTGGCTATATATATACATTACGTCAGTTTTGAAATTCCCCTCGCGCGCAGGAGTATTTGTAGAGGCCTACAGCAGATTTCCTATTTATATATACTAATAATCTTATCGCTGTTTTTTTTTGGGGGGGGGGGGGGTGCATGCAAATCTTTTCAAGCTTGTAATTATAGGAGGTTAGATACTTTAAAGCAAATTTGTACGACCAGTTTAGAAAAAATATATTATAAAAATATACAATCTATACATATAGATATTTATATAAAAAGAAGTTTCCTACCTTTTCTCGATTCGTGCTTAGTGACACTTTCTTTCTTCATAATATCGCATCCAGTTGTGAAAACGTTCACTACTTGGGCACTAATGCACAAGTCACAAAACATTAGTTTAAGCTTCACGTCATAACGTATAACCACGGACGGCCAAATTTCCAAGCGTCCATGAATTTCCGAGAACTTGGTGTCTTAGGTGTTGCACATTCACTGATTTTTGAATGAACGGGTGTCTTAGAAGGTGTTGCACATTCTCTGATTTTTGAATGCACTGGTGTAGTTGGTTCCGGATCACTGGAATTTGATCGAAAGCCGAATGCCGTTAACTTCTGCACTTCTGATTTTGTCGGAGTTGAAAATTCTAACTTGCGCTTACCCATGTTTAGCAAAATGTATGTGACCGTTACGATGTATGTATATGGTATCAAGTGATCTTTTTATTTTGTTTGGGATAAGTATCGGAATATCAAATACATATTCTGTCTCTTTCAACTTTCTCAAACTCAGTTGCGCTTGGCTATCGGCTTCAAATGACGAAAAGACCTTTATTTTCATTCGCTTTATTAAAATCCTTCACAGATCTGAGCAAGTAAATTACTTAATCGCCAACGACTGTGTTATCACAACTATTAAATTGATAAATTTTACGAGTCACCATCTCGTGGTCTTTAATCCAATTATCGATTGTTTGTAACTTACCTGATCTGTCAATCAGCACCTGTTAGCAGACTGCGCTAGTTTACAGATACTTTACCTGCGTTGAAATCTAGCAGCACGTGCTTCCGATATGCGGTCAATTTTGATATATGCCAATTTCAATATACAAAACCTTGTCGCCAAAAATATCGCCAGCGGCCGATTTATAATTTATTTGTATGTATTTTCATGCTGCCCCTTGTGGGCCCTTGATTGGAAATAAAAAAAAATATATATTTTCTTTCGTTTTCAATACTTGGAAATGAAACAAAGAAATCAAACCACAAAGTATGACATTCTCTACCCAGAGTTCCGTGCTAACATAATGTCATTACTTTCACTTGCTTCCCATACATTATCAAATATAACTATCGTTTAGAACTAAACTGCGACGCTTCGCGCTGGGCTTACTTCACGAAGCACGTTACAGGCTTTCGCCGCATAAAAAACGCATAATTCATGGCTAGGTTTTATTTTACTTTAACATACTATAAAATGCACGAGTTTTACTAATAAATACAGAGACGTATATATATATATATATATATATATATATATATATATATATAGCCTATATAATATATATATTATAGTATATATATATATATATATATATATATATATATATATATATATATATAAATGCTAAATTTCATTGGAACGCAAACAACACGTTTCTGTGTATCTAACACAGAATATAACAATGGATCATGTTTAACAAATATATCTACAAATAAAACAAAATACTGCATAATAATTAATAAATGCGGAGTTGCTTACCAGTGAGACGAGTGCCAGCTGTGTATGTGAATGCAGGACCCTGTTTACTGAGCACGGAATTTCCATAAAGGAGTATATTTCCAAGTATCAAAACCGAAAGTAAGATACTCTTCATAAGATTTTTAGAAAACGGTGGACATATGTTTAGTGCAAACTCCCCGTCGAGGCCTCATTACGTCACCTACGAATAGACCTCTCCTATGTGACGCAGCACAATATACAGATTTGTATATTGTGAGTCCGCGATTATCACGCAGGCAAATAACACTAAAGAAGTAGTTCGCAGTTAAAAGTTTGAAAATATTGATATTTAGAGCATTAATATAAAAGTATGGATTTTATTTTAAACATAAAATGATCAAAAGATCATTAAAAAGTAGGGAAACTCTGTTCAAATTATTGTGTAAAGTAATGAACTTGATGTTTACGTTCTTGTTTTGAAAGTTGTTTACGTTTGACGTTATGTTTTTTCGTCATTCTACAGTGACGTCACAGTATACGCGGCCTAAGAAAGAATGTGCTACACGGGCAGATGAAAACAACCCATGGTCTCGCGCGGATATGAGCGAAATGAAAGAGACGTATCCGGTAGTTAGTATTTATCCGGAATGCTAGTGCGCAATGGCGGCAATAAACAAACGAAGCGGATACGTTGAAGGAAAAACTTCTTTATTTATTTCTTACCGTTATGTAGACCAGTGAAAATAATGTACAACGATTAATCGCATAAATCCTATGAAGAATAGAAAACTGAAAGTAGGGCAAACATAGATCCCTGGACATATCAGAGGCGAGATCAGGTAAGTAGGGCTATTCTATGCATGAATGAAATGCAAAACTCACTGTCTGAACCAAATTATCCTACTGGTTTCACAATTCCATTACATCGAAATGATCATTGTATTTTCGTCCAACCCCCAACAAATAATCGGAAAGTAGACATTGATTTGGGGGGGGGGGGGGGGGGGTAGAGGGGAGCTAAAGTGTTAAGATGAAAATGGGGGGCCCGAGGGATGTAATCAAATTCATCAGTTATAACATGTATACCAGAACTAGTAAATGCACAATTGGCTGGAAAAAGAGCAATATGGACTTGTATAATTATATAATGTGTATGTTTAATTGTTCAGAATGCAAAGTTGCAGTATGTATTCACATAGACATATAACGGATAACATATCTGTTATATGTCTATGCCCGGGGCAGGGTTGGCAAAAAAGTGGTCGATATGAGGCCGGTGGTCAATACTGGTTGAAACTGGTTAATACTGGTCGATTGAAAATTGTTTGGTATATATAATATACTTATAAGTCATATTACATAAATAATGTACAAATGACTGTTGAATATTGGGGAGATGTAAAAGTTTCTGTTCAAATTCCTTAATTTAACAAGAACTACCTTAGTATAAGTATTGTTTCATCAATCTTCATTTTAACTGTTGAATAAACATTTGAGAGTGGGTTAGTGATGTTTTCATAACAATAACAGGTACACTGGTCATCTCTGGTCCCAGCCTATGCTTATTAACACCTGTCCACTCTGCTTCCTGGGCTCAGGTAATGTCCAGCTACCTTTTATTCTTAATCTGTCCAGGTACATGTATTAAGAGGTCTGTCTCCAATAATCAAGCTATGTTATAGAACTGTGACCCTCTGGTAGGTACTGAAGATATTTCGGTCAGCTTTAGCAAACCAAATATATTAAACTTATGAAATTACATTTGATTATCTAATGAAAAATATTAATCAACAATTGATCCATATAATGAAAAGACTTAATTTATCTTTATCTTTGCAAGAAATGTACAAAAATAGGAAAATGGACAGTTTAAATCACAATTGACCATTATTGACCACTTGGGGAGTATTGACCAGGACAGTTAAAACCACTGGTTAAAACCGGGGGCGGTTTTAACCGTCCAACCCTGCTATGCCTCTATGGTATTCAGAGATAGATCATACTAACTAATTACTTTTTCTTTAATTAAGTGAATTTATACATTACTTGTTTCTCCTAACTACATGTACTACTTTATGGCATAAATTGAAGATTCAGTCCCTGGTGTTGGAGATCTTTTATCTTGAAAACAATAGATGCTAGTGCCACACAACCAAAGAATGTAGTAAACATACTGCTACCTTTGCATGTATTAATTAGCAAATTAAGGTACTAGGAAATATAAATGTAAGGAACAAATGTCTAGGGTGTTTTTTTATCTATTAAAAAGATTGTATCAAACTCTAAATCTAATAAGTAAAATTTTGTAATATTCCAGCTTCAGGAAGTTTATCCTATCATAATGGAGATGATTATAGCTACTTTGAACCTACTTTCATGGATCTACCATATTATCTTTTTTTTACTATGACATTTGACTGTTACTTTTCAAAGAAGGTGTAATTTATAAGTATAACGTGCATCACATGCAATTTTAATGATGCAGGCAAATAATTTTGATGCAATATAATTAATAAAAGGCAAGCGTGAACTGTAGATTTACCCAGATTAGATTCAATAAGTACATATAAATGATATTAAAATCCTGCGTGCTCGTTCCATATAATGTCCCTTGAACATTACAAGTATTTACTTATTCCAAATACATGTAGTTCAAAATTAAGTCAGAAATTCTAAAAAAAAAATTTAAATTAAAGTTTATTTCAGGAAACAAAGCCTGTCTGAAACTCCAAAATGACATTTCCAGAAAGCTGAAGAATGGATAAAAATGTATCTACCATCTTACAACCCAGATTTCATTCCACTGAAAAGAAAAGGGACAGGGTAAGAAGTTATTATTAATAAAAGATATATATATGCTGAAACATCTTAAAAGATATATTGTTAGCTCACCTGAGCTGAAAGCTCAAGTAAGCTATTTTAATCACTTTGTATCTGCCATCTGTCTGTAAACTTTTCACATTTTCATCTTCTCCAGAACCACTGGGCCAAATTCAATCAAACTTGGCATAGATCATCCATGGGTTAAGGGGATTCAAGTTTGTTGAAATGAAAGACTATGCCCCCTTCAAAGGGCGATAATCTTAATATAGCTAGTCCCTGTGTATATATATGCATGACTTGTGATGTCTGTATACATGTATGCGTCCTGTTTTATTTCAAATTTCTGTTTTTATGTCTATGCATGCAATTATATATCATTAGTGCTTTGTGTTTTTTTAATGCTATATAGTCGGTTAAAGAGCTCTTAGCTCATGTTTATTGTTACCTGTATATAGTTCCGACTTTAAATAAAAATTACTTACTTACTTACTTGCAAAAATGTAAAAATAGGCCGGGGGGTGGGGGGGGGTGGCATTTAAAAATCTCCATAAGAACCACTGGGCTAGAAAAGTTCAAATTTACATGACAGCTCTCTGACATAGTGCAGATTCAATTTTGTTAAAATCATGGCCCCGAGGGTAGGGTGGGCCACAATAGGGGATAAAGGTTTTACATACAAGTATATAGGAAAAATCTTTTTTAAAAATATTTCTTGAACTATTTAAGCTAGGGCTTTTATATTTTGTATATACATTTTTTACGAAAAGTTCTTTCATGTGATGCAACAGTGTTCGATCTTGTGACTTTGACCTGGAAGTTTGACCTACTTTTGATAAAAATCTTACCTATTCAATATCTCAACTATTTAAGACAGAGCTTTCATATTTTGTATATAGATTTCTTATGTCAAGATCTTTTGTATCATGCATGTACCATGATTAACCTTGTGACCTTGGTCTTATCCAGAACAGCAAGATCTTGTCGATCATATTGGTGTTGAGGCGGTGTTGGGGCATTTCTGTGTAATGTGAATTCATTTTCAGTAATGTTGTGATCCTTTGGGGCTCATGTAGGCTGGGTCCACAATATGGGATCAACATTTTTCATAGGAATAAAGACTGAAATCTTTTTAAAATCACAACAGCTGTACAATGACAGGGCCAAGGTGACTCCGTTGAGCGATGTGGCTCTTTGGCCTCTTTACTGTTTAAGACGCATGTATTTAAAATTTATCATAGGGTATATTTGCATTTATTTTTTCAGAAATTTTGCATGTCCATGTCTTGGAAGGTGAATAGGTGAAAAGTCAATAGATGCTTACCATATCAGATGCTTGCAGAGGATATTGGGGATAAAGTAGCAGAAAATTATGGAAAACAGGAAGTGGCAGCCAGGACTGACATCAATGCAATAAACAATGAGCTGAGGAGACGGTGATGGAACTATATAGGACACGTGCTATGGAGGGGAGGTGACAATGACAGTGAGATGGCGTTGGGTTGGACACCAGAAGGGAAGAGGGCATTTAAGAGACCGAAAACAACCTGGAGAGGAACAGTAGAAGCAGAAAGAAAGATTGCAGAATGGAGAAACTTGAATGAGATCAAGATGGTAGCAATAGAACAGAGTGGATTGGAGAGAGTCTCGGTCCTATGTGTTTTTGGCATGGAGAGAACTAAGTAATGTCTAGATTGTTGGAGATAGGATGACCAGGAATATGAATGGATGTGCTGGAAACTGTACTAAGACCCTTATGTATTTGGATAGATTTACATACCATCATGATTTTGCTATGAAAAACTTGAAAAAAATCCTCAACTCATATTGTAGCTGACATTGTACATTTGTACTTATTAATATTTCAAATGAACATATTTTTAGACATACAATATCTAAACTTTGGAGTCCATGTACATC
Source organism: Ostrea edulis (assembly GCF_947568905.1). Classification (NCBI taxonomy): domain Eukaryota; kingdom Metazoa; phylum Mollusca; class Bivalvia; order Ostreida; family Ostreidae; genus Ostrea; species Ostrea edulis. The sequence goes on from NC_079168.1 coordinate 11,450,043, forward strand.
TCCACATTGGATAATAGGTTATGATGTATGTGTGTGAAATCTTTTCCTATGGTATGCACATGTTAACACATTAGTTTAAATGATGATGTATATCTTATGACTATGGAAGAGATTGTGTTCAGAACAGAATATGTGTCTAGAAGAGTTGTTGCCCTTGAATGTAATTCATTATTTACATGGGGTTGAAAAATAATCCAGCACACAGTAGTACTAAATGCATTATGTTAAAATACATTTATGAAGGGTATAAGTGATACTGTCCATTACTGATTAATACACTTTGTGAAATCATATTGTTATGTTTAATAAATTTCAAGGCTGCACCTTTGTACATTTTACAATATAATATTCTGCACTTTGGTATCAAATTCTCTTAACCTAATTTAAGAGTTACATATTCATTAACAGCAAGTTAATTATGATATGCTATGTAGTTTGTCAAAGGGGCATTAGCTGTGAAAGTGATGGCAACCTTTTTATTCAAAATCTCTCAATAAGAATATATATTAATGCCTAATAATAATATTTATTTTGTACAAAAACATGAGAAACCTAATAAAACGACAATAGATTGTCACTTTTAGTGTATAGAAATACATAAGGACGAATTATTGTCTTGCAAGACAATAATCATTTAATTACCAAAATTCATGTGATATTCATACACATTAATGTGCCTGTTTTGGGGTTAAAAGGTGTTTGAAATAATTAAATACTGGTGTTATCACTGAAATATACATGTATGATATGGAGCCATTTAATTAATTTTTTGGTATCAAAATGGCAGCTAATGCCCCTTTAAGAATAACTATTTTCAATGCACATCATAATAACCTTGTTAAGCTTGAAAGAATATTGGCTATAAGGAATCTTGATCATAAATATTAAAAATATTTTTAATTTCTTTCAAGGAGTTCCTTATAAACAAGCATAAAATCATGATTATAGTACATTGACTCTTGTGTGTTTCAATCTGTTAGACTTTCCCATTTTATTGCATTTCTTGGAAGTTGTGTTAAAAGAATTGGTGGTCTTGAAAAAGGTTGTTGTAGTGAACAGCAAAGGTCAACTGCTATTCAACAGTCTGTATACCTAGTCACCAAGGGCAAGGGTAGAGGTCATGTGGTTCTGCATTTCACAGGGCCAGTTAAGGGGCTAAAAGAATATAGTGTTAATGACAATTATTTCCATGGAATAATGAGAGACATCTCCCATTTCTTGTTATAGTGTTCTTCTTTAAAGATTTTGTGGGAGATGAGAAATACTTTATTTGATGCACAGACACCAAATTAAAAGTGGAGCTTGTTGATCCTAAGTGACATCCTTGCCATTATCTTCAATGCAGTCTTTCATGTGTCTTATAAAGGTTTGTAAACACTAGTGCTTGCATAATGCACAGACACGTGAAGTGGGTAGTGTACGTGTACAGATGTTGTGTACACACCACCACCCCTCCACTGTCTACAAAATATATACCTGTATAACCAGTAATATCACCAGAATATGTTATTTCCCCACCGATCATCTTCATAAGTCATTATGAAGTCAGTTCTACATTCTATGAGCTCTGGTGAGATATTAATACATACCGTACCACTGGATCTAAAAGAAATCCGTTTTACCACCGTCCCATTCCAATTTGATATCCTTTACTCTCATGCGCTTTAAATCAGAGACGGGATACTTTTAACTTTGATAAAGTTGAATTTTCCATTATATTCACAAGCATAGTAAATTATCATCCCTTGCGAATTATGATATACTGGCTGACACCCCCCCCCCCCTTACATTGCATGGTAGGATGAATCCGCCCCCTTCTTTACATGTATGGTGTTGAAGTTTGGAATAGAGAACATCTGTTATGGATTTTTTGGACCCCTTTTTATTTTCGTTTGATAGTCAAGAATTTTAGACGACCGCGAGTTATCCTCTGCTACCCCCCCCCCCCCCCCCTTCAGAAAAAAAAAACCCACGCCATCTGTCTGTCTGATGCTCTTAAGATTCTTATGTGCAACAAAAATGGAAGTTCAGTAAAATTTCTGGCAACTTTCTTGCATATTGTATTGAAAAAAAAATAATTTTGATTTATAGTCAATATTAGCCCTAAAATAATATATGTCTCTGATATGAAGCCTACCAAAAATACCGTGTAATTTCATTCCAAATGTACCTAGCCAAATTTGTCATGTAATTGGATATGTAAGGTATTTTATATCTATTAGAAAATATTTTATTAAGATTAATTTTTCGAATTTGAATATGGCGTATTATACGCCAACAATTATTCCGGAAATATATTATCTATTGGTGACGTTTCACCCAAGTAAGTATAATCTCGCGAGAATACCGCTTGTTTTCATCTGCCCGTGTAGCACATTCCCTAAGAAATCGCTATCCCATAATGCCTAAGTGGAAGAGTTTGGTTTGTGAGCAAACGAACTCTGGTGGAAGTTTGATGTCTAGTGTTGATCGGCTATTGGTACTTTGCAGAACGGAACGAAACGGAACGGAACCGATTGTGGGGTACCCTAAGGGGGAATCCACTGTAAAAAGAAGTTGGTTGTAAAAATAAAATACTGGACTTTAAACTTCTAGTTATATACATAATTGCATCAGTGTCTATCAGCTAACATCCCAGACTGTACTCGTCAATGCTGGTACCGGACATCCATGACTGTACCTGCACACTAATGTCAAAGTCGGAATGTCAGAGCAAGATTTTCCGAAATGTTTAAACTTCTAGTAAATATGTTAATAATTACGGATGGTTTTTTAATGAAAATTACCCCATGTGTAAATATTAAGAAAAGAAGGCTGATTTCTAATAAATCTATTGTATAGAAAGTTGTGATCGCCAAAAGGTAATATTTACTGGTGGGTGAAAATATCGAGGAAAATGTATCATAGACTCTAGACAAAGAGAATAAATCTAATTTCTATGCTTAAATCCATTGTATAGATCGCCATATTCGCTAACAGAAACATTTACAACAGTAGTCAAAACACACAAGTAAACCAGATATTATCCAAGTTTCTATTATCAATACGAAGAAACAGGAAATTGAAATCAGAGTCTACATTATTCATCTCCGTACGCTACCTGTCCTGAAATCATAAGATATTTTTCATCCATGAGTGTACATTGTGAGTGTGCCTCATACAAAATATACGACTTAATCTGTCCTGTATTGACAACGTATTCTACATCCATGACTGTACCTGTGCCTGACTAACAACATCCACGACTGTACCAGTGCCTGATTAACAACATCCATAACTGTACCTGTCCTGTATACACAAGATATTCTACATCCGTGACTGTACCTGTGCCTGATTAACAACATCCTAGACTGTACCTGTGCCTGATTAACAACATCCCCAACTGTACCTCTTCTGTATACACACATTATTCTACATCCATGACTGTACCTATGCCTGACTAACAACATCCGCGACTGTACCTGTCCTGTATACACACATTATTCTACATCCGTGACTGTACCTGTGCCTGATTCACAACATCCATGACTGTACCTGTCCTGTATATACAAGATATTCTACATCCATGACTGTACCTGTGCCTGATTAACAACATCCACAACTGTACCTGTCCTGTATACACACGTTATTCTACATCCGTGACTGTAGCTGTGCCTGATTAACAACATCCATGACTGTACCTGTGCCTGACTAACAACATCCACGACTGTACCTGTGCCTGATTCACAACATCCATGACTGTACCTGTCCTGTATACACAAGATAGTTTACATCCGTGACTGTACCTGTGCCTGGTTAACAACATCCACGACTGCACCTGTCCTGTATACACACATTATTCTACATCCATGACTGTACCTGTGCCTGATTAACAACATCCATGACTGTACCTGTGCCTGATTACCAACATCCGTGACTGTACCTGTCCTGTATACACACGTTATTCTACATCCGTGACTGTAGCTGTGCCTGATTAACAACATCCATGACTGTACCTGTGCCTGACTAACAACATCCATGACTGTACCTGTCCTCTATACACACGTTATTTTACATCCATGACTGTACCTGTCCTGTATACACACATTATTCTACATCCATGACTACCAGTGCCTGATTAACAACATCCACGACTGTACCTGTCCTGTATACACAAGATATTCTACATCCATGACTGTACCTGTCCTGTATACACACATTATTCTACATCCATGACTGTACCTGTCCTGTATACACACATTATTCTACATCCATGACTGTACCTGTCCTGTATACACACATTATTCTACATCCATGACTGCACCTGTCCTGTATACACACGTTATTCTACATCCGTGACTGTAGCTGTGCCTGATTAACAACATCCATGACTGTACCTGTGCCTGACTAACAACATCCGCGACTGTACCTGTCCTGTATACACACATTATTCTACATCCGTGACTGTACCTGTGCCTGATTCACAACATCCATGACTGTACCTGTCCTGTATATACAAGATATTCTACATCCATGACTGTACCTGTCCCTGATTAACAACATCCACAACTGTACCTGTCCTGTATACACACGTTATTCTACATCCGTGACTGTAGCTGTGCCTGATTAACAACATCCATGACTGTACCTGTGCCTGACTAACAACATCCATGACTGTACCTGTCCTCTATACACACGTTATTTTACATCCATGACTGTACCTGTCCTGTATACACAAGATAGTTTACATCCATGACTGTACCTGTCCCTGATTAACAACATCCACAACTGTACCTGTTCTGTGTACACACGTTATTCTACATCCGTGACTGTAGCTGTGCCTGATTAACAACATCCATGACTGTACCTGTGCCTGACTAACAACATCCATGACTGTACCTGTCCTCTATACACACGTTATTTTACATCCACGACTGTACCTGTCCTGTATATACAAGATATTCTACATCCGTGACTGTACCTGTCCTGTATACACACGTTATTCTACATCCATGACTGTACTTGTGCCTGATTAACAACATCCATGACTGTACCTGTGCTTGACTAACAACATCTGCGACTGTACCTGTCCTGTATACACACATTATTCTACATCCGTGACTGTACCTGTGCCTGATTCACAACATCCATGACTGTACCTGTCCTGTATATACAAGATATTCTACATCCATGACTGTACCTGTGCCTGACTAACAACATCCACGACTGTACCTGTCCTGTATACACACGTTATTCTACATTCATGACTGTATATGTGCCTGATTAACAACATCCGCGACTGTACCTGTCCTGTATACACACATTATTCTACATCCATGACTGTACCTGTGCCTGATTAACAACATCCATGACTGTACCTGTCCTGTATACACAAGATAGTTTACATCCATGACTGTACCTGTGCCTGATTAACAACATCCATAACTGTACCTGTGCCTGACTAACAACGTCCATGACTGTACCTGTGCCTGATTAACAACATCCATGACTGTACCTGTCCTCTATACACACGTTATTTTACATCCGTGACTGTACCTGTGCCTGATTAACAACATCCACGACTGTACCTGTCCTGTATATACAAGATATTCTACATCCATGACAGTACCTGTGCCTGATTAACAACATCCATGACTGTACCTGTCCTCTATACACACGTTATTTTACATCCATGACTGTACCTGTCCTGTATACACAAGATAGTTTACATCCATGACTGTACCTGTCCCTGATTAACAACATCCATGACTGTACCTGTGCCTGACTAACAACATCCACGAATGTACCTGTGCCTGATTAACAACATCCATGACTGTACCTGTCCTCTATACACACGTTATTTTACATCCATGACTGTACCTGTCCTGTATACACAAGATAGTTTACATCCATGACTGTACCTGCTCCTGATTAACAACATCCACAACTGTACCTGTTCTGTGTACACACGTTATTCTACATCCGTGACTGTAGCTGTCCTGTATACACAAGATAGTTTACATCCCTGCCTGTACCTGTCCCTGATTAACAACATCCACGACTGTACCTGTCCTTTATTCACAACGTATTCTACATCCATGTCTGTACAAAACTAGGTATATATCCATGTACGATATAATATGATTTAAGTATTATAACAGTTAATCAGATGATTACAATGCAATGGTGGCAGTTTGAGTATTGCAGAAAAGTTGCAAATAATATACCGCCTGCCTGAACCTGATTGACTGTATGAATAGTACATGTAAATGTATAATGTAACAAATTTATCAGAGAGAAATTCACAGTAGCATTCCTATAATGAAAGAACCTCATTCAGAATAGCTGAATAGATATCAAAGTCAAGCAGGAAGCATACAATTTTAAATTTAATGAGATAAACTCTAAAACTTGCAAGCAATGAGGGCAATGTTATCAATTAACAACAATGTCGGGGTTTTTTTCTGTGGACTAACTTCTCTGTTTTCTGAGCTGTAAATAAGATGAAAAATATTTAGTCTTCATGTAGCCACTATGAATACAATGTTGTTAACTTTCAAACAATACTTCAATTCACTCAGATAAGATGAATCGTTAATACAAGTGTAAACATGTGCGAGACAATTAATATTAGATATAGAGATGTAGCTATATTAGAGTTATAATCTGAAACAAATTGTAAAAAAAAAAAATAATTGGCATAAGGTATAGTAATTGTAAACCTTTTACATATTTCGATTGCATTCTTTTATCGTTTTTGATGGAAGTGTCCTGCTAAATCAAGCACTATAGATACTGTCTTGGAAAATCTGCCAGAGCCCAAGTGCATGGCAAATATGCACCCGCCTATTCTACTAAACTCGGGAAAACTACAAATGCCTTTGTTAAAACCATTCTTTGTAAAGCTATGATCCTTATTTTAGAGAGATAAATGTCCCAGTTCGTTGAGATATTTACCATTAAAAGTAAAATTCCTAGACGAATTTTAAAATTCCTATGGTAATTTTGAAATTCTTACGGGAAAAATATAAATTCCTGGAGGAAAATAGAATTTCTATTTTCAGACAGGAAAATTGAACTTCCCGTAGGAATGATTCTAAAATTCCAATCGGAGAAAAATAAATCCCGTAGAAATCTCATTCCTGCAGGAATTTAAAAAATCCCATGAAGATGTAAAAGTAAATAATTCACCTAGGTGCAGGAATCCTGAAATTTACAATTTATGTCCCCCTTGTTCCAAATATATTTCATACCAAATTTGAAAAGAGTTAGAATAATATTTATCAAGAGGTTAAAAATGTCTATTGTTCACACATTTAATAACTGACCATTTTGGCCCCACCCTGTTACCAAAACCCCTACCCCTGGGATCATCAAATTTACAATTTTGGTAAAGGACTACCTGTTATTTTTAAATATCTACATTTGTATTTACTTTCAATTTAGTATCAATAGCACTAAAGAAGATGTTATTTAAGTGTTTTACACATAAACACCATATACCGAATTTGGCCCCGCCCTGGGGGTCAGAACCCCTACCCCGGGGACCATGAAATTTACAATTTTGGTAGAATCCTTCCTCCTCTACATCACTATGCATTTAGTTTGTCTTTCACGTGTGTGGTTCTTGAGAAGAAGATTTTTGAAAATTGGTCAATTTTGGGCAGTGTTTGCCCTGCCCCTAGGGCCCCAGGAGTACTTGAGTCCTGAAATTTACAATTCATGTCCCCTTTGCCCCAATGATGCTTCATACCAAATTTGAAAAGAATTGGAATGGTAGTTATTAAGAAGTTAAAAATGTTCAATTGTTACGGACGACGACGACGGACGACAACCAAATTGCAAGAGTAAACTCAGGGGTGACCTAATAAATACGGAAGCCGGTAGGTGCCAAGGTACAGAATTAATATTCATTTAACTTGTGTATGTCTTTTTCATAGCTTACCCTAACAGAGAGAGAGAGAGAGAGAGAGAGAGAGAGAGAGAGAGAGAGAGAGAGAGAGAAGGGGGGGTTGAATAAATGAACTGACGGCCGCCGCTTGTTTTAACTGGCGGTCGCCACAATAAATTAACTGGGCCACCAGATAATAAGTGGCGGCCGCCAGTTAAATTAAGTAGCGGCCGTCAGTTAATTTATATGGCGGCCGCCAGATAATAAATGGCGGTTATGATTGGACATCCTACCCACAATTATTTATTTACACTACCAGTAAAATTAATTTTCCTACCAGTAAAAATAATTTTACCACCAGTAAAAATAAAACACTGGTCAAAGCTACCCACAATTAATTATTTATACGTACGAGGACATATATGGAGCGCCAAATTAACATAAATTCAAATAATTGAAGATATCATCAATTCAATTATTGCTCTCTTTAATTGAATTAATGTGCGCATTAAATCAATTATTGCTCTCATCAAATGAATTAATGCGCGCTTCAATTCAATTATTGCTCTCATCAATTCAATTGATGCGCGCATTAATTCAAATAATGAGAGCAATAATAGATTTGATGTGCGCATTAATTCAATTATTGCTCTCTTCAATTCAATTGATGCGCGCATTAATTCAAATAATGAGAGCAATAATAGATTTGATGCGCGCATTAATTTAATTATTGCTCTCTTCAATTCATTTGATGAGAGCATCAATTTAGTAGAAATATTTCTCGCAAAAATTAATTTAGAGCTCGGTATAAATAATTTGATGATCTCTTTAATTCAATTGAAGATATCTTTAAATCATTTACAATGCTTTTGTATAAGGAATTAATGCACGCATCAATTCTTTTAAAGAGAGCAACAATTCAATTAAAGATATCATTAATTCAATTGTGGATATGTTGAATTGAAGATATCTTTAATTATATAGTTGCTCTCTCTAAAAGAATCATTGCTCTCTTCAAATGAATTAAAGATATCATTAATTCAATTGAAGAGAGCAATAATGGAAATAATGCGCGCATTAAATCAATTATTGCTCTCATCAAATGAATTAATGCGCGCATCAATTCAATTATTTCTCTCATCAATTGATTTAATGCGCGCATAATATTAATTATTGCTCTCTTCAATTGAATTGTAGCGCGCATCAATTCAATTGTTGATGTCATTAATTCATTTGAAAAGATCATTAATTCAATTAAAGCGCGCATCAATTCAGCTGAAGAATTAATGATATCATCAATTCAATTAATGCGCGCAATAATTCAGAATTGAAGATATCATTAATCATTTGAAGAGATCTTTAATTCAATTGTTGCGCGCATCAAATGAATTGATGATATCTTCAAATAATTGAAGATATTATAGGATTAAACATTGTTTTTGAAGAATTTATCGATGTGTAAACTCCGGACATTTTACTCACAAACTGAATAAAAGTGCGAAACTACAAGTTACAAGTTTGTATTTGCGTGTAAATGCCTCTCCTCAAGTTATGAGGACGTGTAGAAACCTTGTCATCACCAAAAGTGATGACGTAATACGCGAGTAATTTCGGTGATTCCCCAAATACCAGTATACACGTACCCGTACACGTTTGAAATCTCAACCTCTCTATTATTTGTACTATTATCTTACCTTTACCTTTGTTACAATCGATTATCGTTACTTTTCTTTTCTTTACTAAACTGTTCGAAAAGAGCGATAAATTCAAATGATATATACTATTTAGCATTTTAAATCAAGTTTAATTAATTTGAACGGAAAAGTAATCTTTTGGGTTGATCAAACAAAACAAAAACTCAATTTTAACTAAATTAATTATGTAAGCCAGAGCTTAGATATTTTATGATGTAAATGTAAGCTCAAATTTAGAAGATAAAGGGAAGTAATTACAATGGTTACCTACAACCCAAAATATAAATGAGATCTAAATACTTTCAGATCTTTAATCAGCTTCTCATATTAAAATTTCAAATTGCGATTCATAATTCATCTTAGATGCATCCTGTGCTTGTCTTCTACATATTATAAAGAAAAATTATTAAAGAGTGAGAATGAAAATGATACTAACCTCAAGAGATTGTCAACCAGCGAAGACTAGGCTTGGTGATGCAGCTGGGCTAAGAATCGCAGGCACACTTTGCGACATCAAAGACAATGTCAATCTTCGAATATGTTTACAAAACGTCCTTTGAATTGATGCATTTTTATTTCACCGCGAGAGGCTGATAGCTTTTAGGTTTAACCATAATATATTGTAAACTGACAAAAACACCACGATACCAGTAAATGAATTGAAACAAATAGGCCTAAACATTTTACGAACAGTAGGCTAATATATTTCGGATTTTTTAATGTGCGTATGAATGAAGATGTAAATCTTACATCAATCTGCAATACATTTAAACAATATAAATCAACCAAATAATGGTAAATTCATAAACGGACATTATGTCGTGAATTGGAGATTTTTATTTTCATTTCTCATGATTTTAGATGAAACATCTCGTCGATCAGCAAGATCATTTTTTTTCTTTGATCATACCGTTATCATGTCTTTTTAAAGGAAATTGAAAAATCTAAATTCAGTACAATACGATTTAACATGTCTAAAAATTTTGCGAAAATTAGTACTCTGATGAAAATATTTCTCAGGAAAATTTAGTAGTTTTTGTTATTTTTTTTAAAGTTCCGTGTATATATAACTCTATTTAGAGGAGTATTACCCACTATAGTCGTTTTCATTGTAAAATCGATAATATGTTGTAAATGAAATGAACCATGATTAATGTCGATGTGACAGACGAATTACAGGCTGAGTACACACTACTACTAATTTGATAGCCACCTTTGACCAGAGCGAAGAAAAAATAAGTCAGTAAGGTACAAAGGCATTGCCACTGGTAGGAACCGCAAGGGTCGGTAACTTTTTGGAGAAAATTTTAATGAAAAATGTTATTCATCAGATATAACAATCATCCAAATACTCACTTTTTTTTATTTGGCCAACTCTTTATATTTCATTCTTCTTCATGTCACAACCTTTGATTACTTATCCGTTATTTTTTCTTGTCATACTTCAACAACCTACTTACCCCCCCCCCCCCCCCCCCCAGAATATCCTTCCAAAATTCCTTCTAAAATTCTTGACAGGTACATAGTTACATCATAGTTTCAAATAATCTTGGATGTTTAGTAGCATACATGTACACTGTATGCACGAAGGGTGGGCAAAATAATAAACGTATAGAGTGTCTGGTGCAAAGGACAGCTACAGTGATATAAACGTCATTCTCATACTGTACCCCCACCACCTTTGGTGGTCATATTTCTTTTCATCATTTATTTATCAATTCTTTTGATTGTCATTTAATCATTGAATTGTGAAGTGTAGATACATGTAGTATGATTGCACTAATCATTTCCAATAGGTCTTTGTTTTTTAACACAATAAAATGCACTATTCTATCCCAAAATGTTTTCAACTGTGTTTTGATACATTATTACACCCAATTCCTTAATATCTCAAATTATTTCTATTTTTCTTTTAATCCGCCAACACAGTTGCGGGGTATTATCATATTAGTTTACAGTTGGTCATGCATGTAGGTCAAAGGTAAACGACAAATTTAAGTAAAATTAATAACGGTAACTTGGTTATGAGTAGACTCATTGCTGTCCGTTTTGAACTGATGATTGTTAATGATTCTTATTGATTTCCACGGTCAAATTTCAAGGACACTCTGAAACATAAGAATCTGTGAGTGAAATTCAAATTTGCCGAATCATGGTACATATACTTAATTTTACAGTACCTCCTAGACCCTAACAAGTTTAAGGTCAAAGGTCAAAATATCATCTTGAAATCAATAATTCTCTATCTTGATTATTGCGTGTAAAGGTTTCTTTTTTTAATCAAGATTTTATATCACTGGTTTGATTAGTCTCAGAAATTAGTTTAAGGCTAAAATAATAAAAATTAAATTTTCTCCCGCATGTACTCCTTATCACCACTTTGCAAAGTGATATTGCAAGTGATATTGCAAGTGATATTGCAAAATATGATGATGAAATACAATCAATGTTTTTATGATTTTAATCTATTTTGAATGGATTAACTTACCATATTAAATATCCCTTAATTAAAGAGTGAATTTTAAAAAATGCAGAACAATATATAAATACAATATAGAAATATAGCAATTTGGTAAACAAACTTCAAAGATACTGAAAGGAAATGATGATGGGTCTCTAGGGACTCGGAGTCAACATTTGATGCAGCAGCCTGAAGGGTTAACTTGTCTGTAGTGTATTCTGTCAAACAAGACAGTGATTAATGAATAGAATTATCTGAAAGCAACTAGCAGCTCCTTAAAGTTGATAATTGAAGAAACATTTCATTAAATAGGATTTAAAAAACTAATTATCTTTATGTATTCACGAATTTCTATTTTAAATATTGTTCATGATTCCAACACATTTAGCATGTCTTGGTTTTATGGATTGTGAAATATATAGGACTTAATAATAAAAAATAAACAAATGAAAGCATATACAATGAAGAAACATGCTAATTAGATAAGGGGCAATGAGAAATACTCTAACTGGTCTCTTGGGTTCAATTATCAACACTGGCTGCGTGTAGCAGCTTGTAGGGTTAAATTGTCTGTAATATATTCTGTCAAATTACAGTTTAACCAATTCATAAACATTCATTGATAACTTTTTCTTAATTTTATTACCACTGGCCATTGCTGAAAAAGATATATAGATCTTTAAGTTACTGTCGGCGGGTAAATAAATTGCCACGTTTGAGTTGCTTTTGGTAATATTTTTTAATATCATGTTTTCTTCTATCCTCCTTAGTATCGTTTTTTTTATGTTGGTCTGTTGGTATTTGGAAAGAAGTCACTTCCAGATTTCCTGGGGAACCGCCTTATGACACAGCCACAAGTGGATATACGGTACTTTCATAGATCATGGCTTTTCCAAATCTGCGCACAAACTCATTAGAAGTTGTGCCATCATGAAATTTAATATGATATCCGGATCCCGTTCCTGGGTTACTTCGACTCACCTCTGTAATTCAAATTTAGTCCAGACAAATTGAATAAAAGCGTGCAGGTGATGGTCTGTTTGTTTGTGTTGATACTGCATACATGATTCGTTTAGTCAGTTTTGATGCCTCGCTCTCGTAGGCAAAACATTGTTAAAATACATTATTGATTAAACCAGCTCCATAGATGTTTATCTCCCTATACTACCAAAGTCCTCCCGACGTCTGCGAGTAGTTCATATGCATGGGACGTGAACTTGTAAAACTGTTTTCAGTTCAATCTTTCTTTTGAAAACATAAGATAATTAAGTAAACAATCAAGTAGAATTGTTAATTTTTAATTTTTTTGCTCTGCTTTCACCACCCATTCACACCCATACATGTAGAGTAATACTTGTTCAAATTCATTGTTTGAAGAGTACTTTTTTGAATTTCATATACAGTTATACATGCAGAAATTTATAGCTGTAAAAACAAGCTTTTCGATATTAACAATTTATCTGCCCCTCCCCCCCCCCCTCCTTTATGAAATTTCTATATCCGCGCCTGAGTCCCAAGTATCAGAATTGCATTGAAAAGTATATTATATTCATAGAACATAGTGAATAACCAAGAAATATGTCCAGAATCACATTTTCCCCGGGGAAAGGGTGGATGTTCCAATCCCGCTCTATACAATACAGTAAATTTATACACGACAGCTTTACTACCTTGGTCAATGTTACTTTTTGGCGATAACGGCATTCCATACAGGCGATTTATGCATAGAAATCAAATCAAATCCAAAAATTATACACGGGGGTATGTATTCATACAATTTGTGGTACATATTTGCTACGTTGAACAATCCGGAAAATCTTGCTCTGACATTCCGACTTTGACATTAGTGTGCAGGTACAGTCATGGATGTCCGGTACCAGCATTGACGAGTACAGTCTGGGATGTTAGCTGACAGACCCCACTCCATAATTGTGTCCACTGATGCTGGCCTATGAAAAGTAGAGAGTTGTAAAGGAGAATACCGGGCTTTAAAGTTTTATTTTTTAAATATACAATTGTGTTCAATTATCTGAGCTTTACTTCTGCGTTGATATATGTAGTTAATGTATCAACTATGTTTAATTTTCGATTTGCATTTATTACTGATATAAAATGGATATTTTCTGCGCTGGTTCCGTTCCGCAAAATACCAATATCCGTGTGGATATTAGTATTTAACGAAACGGAACGAAACATCGAAATTCAAGTGTTTTTTCTACAAGTGCAAGTAGTCTGTTATTATTCAAGTGTTCTCATTCTTTTTAATCGCATCTTAAGACACCGAATTCTCTCATTTCTTTTTCTTTTGTATTTTGTTTTTTCGGGGAGGGGGGGGTGTAAATTAATGCCACGTTATTTTCTCCTGTTTTAGTTGAAGCTTTCTTTTTCATCAGTTTATTATTTGATCACTCTGAAAGTCAGAGGAATTGTTAATTTGAAAAATCAATATACATATAGATATATATAGGATTCCGTTCCGTTCCGCTAAATACCAATAGCCGTGTGGATATTAGTACTTAACGGAACGGAACGAAACATCGAAATGGAAGTGTTATTCTACACCTACAATTAGTCTCTTGTTATTCAAATATGCTCATTCTTTTTAATCGTACAGAATCTTAAGACACCGCATTATCTTTATTTCCCTATGGGGGTGGGGGTGGGGTGGAAATAACTGCTTTCACACACATACATGTGTTTTTGAACATGCCTGAAATTTTTGATTGCAATTTGTTTCGGTTTTGAAGACGCATTTTCACACGTGTTCAATCTCATCTTCAGACACAGAATTCTGTTTTCTTTTTCTTTTTGTTTTTTTTTTTTTCTTTTTCTTTTTTTTTTTTTTTTTTTTTTTGGTTGTTTTTTTTTGTTTTTTTTGTTTTGCAAATTAATACCACATTATTTTCTCCTGTTTTTGTTGAAGCTTTCATTTTCACCGGATTATTATTTGATCACTGAAAGTCAGAGGAATTGTTAATTTGAAAAATCAATATACATATAGATATATATAGGATTCCGTTCCGTTCTGTTAAATACCAATAGCCGTGTGGATATTAGTACTTAACGGAACGGAACGAAACATCGAAATGGAAGTGTTATTCTACATCTACAATTAGACTCTTGTTATTCAATTATGCTCAGTCTTTTTAATCGTACCGAATCTTGAGACCCCGTATTATCTTTTTTTCCCTATGGGGGTGGGGGTGGGGTGGAAATAACTGCTTTCACACACATACATGTGTTTTTGAACATGTCTGAAATTTTTGATTGCAATTTGTTTCGGTTTTGAAGACGCATGTTCACACGTGTTCAATCTCATCTTAAGACACCGAATTCTCTCTTTTCTTTTGTTTTTTTTTCTGGGGGTGGGTGGTTTTTTTGTTGTTGTTTTTTTGGTAAATTAATGCCACGTTATTTTCTCCTGTTTTTGTAGAAGCTTTAATTTTCATCAGTTTATTATTTGATCACTCTGAAAGTCAGAGGAATTGTTAATTTGAAAAATCAATATACATATAGATATATATAGGATTCTGTTCCGTTCCGCTAAATATGCTCATTCTTTTTAATCGTACAGAATCTTAAGACAACGAATTATCTTTTTTTCCTAAGGGGATGGGGGTGGAAATAACTGCTTTCACACACATTCATGTGTTTTTTGAACATGCCAGAAATTTTTGATTGCAATTTGTTTCGGATTTGAAGACGCATTTTCACACGTGTTCAATCTCATCTTAAGACATAGAATTCTGTTTTCTTTTTCTTTTTGGGGGGTGTTTTTTGTTTGTTTGTTTGTTTTTGTTTGTTTTTTTGCAAATTAATGCCACGTTATTTTCTCCTGTTTTTGTTGAAGCTTTCATTTTCATCAGTTTATTATTTGATCACTCTGAAAGTCAGAGGAATTGTTAATTTGAAAAATCAATATACATATAGATATATATAGGATTCCGTTCCGTTCCGCTAAATACCAATAGCCGTGTGGATATTAGTACTTAACGGAACGGAACGAAACATCGAAATGGAATTGTTATTCTTCACCTACAATTAGTCTCTTGTTATTCAAATATGCTCATTCTTTTTAATCGTACAGAATCTTAAGACACCGCATTATCTTTTTTTTCCTATGGGGGTGGGGGTGGGGTGGAAATAACTGCTTTCACACACATTCATGTGTTTTTTGAACATGTCTGAAATTTTTGATTGCAATTTACTTCGGTTTTGAAGATGCATTTTAACACGTGTTCAATCGCATCTTAAGACACCGAATTCCCTCTTTTCTTTTTCTTGTGTTTTTTTTTGGGGGGGGGGGTTATTTTTCTCTTTTTGGGGGGTAAATTAATGCCACGTTATTTTCTCCTGTTTTTGTAGAAGCTTTAATTTTCATCAGTTTATTATTTGATCACTCTGAAAGTCAGAGGAATTGTTAATTTGAAAAATCAATATACATATAGATATATATAGGATTCCGTTCCGTTCTGTTAAATACCAATAGCCGTGTGGATATTAGTACTTAACGGAACGGAACGAAACATCGAAGTGGAAGTGTTATTCTACACCTACAATTAGTCTCTTGTTATTCAAATATGCTAATTCTTTTTAATCGTACAGAATCTTGAGACACCGTATTATCTTTTTTTCCCTATGGGGGTGGGGTGGAAATAACTGCTTTCACACACATACATGTTTTTGAACATGCCTGAAATTTTTGATTGCAATTTGTTTCGGTTTTGAAGACGCATTTTCACACGTGTTCAATCGCATCTTCAGACACAGAATTCTGTTTTCTTTTAGGGGGGGTGTTTGTTTTGTTTTTTGGGGGTTTTTTTTTTTTTTTTTTGGCAAATTAATGTCACGTTATTTTCTCCTGTTTTTGTTGAAGCTTTCATTTTCATCGGTTTATTATTTGATCACTCTGAAAGTCAGAGGAATTGTTAATTTGAAAAATCAATATACATATAGATATATATAGGATTCCGTTTCGTTCCGCTAAATACCAATAGCCGTGTGGATATTAGTACTTAACGGAACGAAACGAAACATCGAAATGGAAGTGTTATTCTACATCTACAATTAGACTCTTGCTATTCAATTATGCTCAGTCTTTTTAATCGTACAGAATCTTAAGACAACGAATTATCTTTTTTTCCTAAGAGGGTGGGGGTGGAAATAACTGCTTTCACACACATGCGAACATGCCTGAAATTTTTGATTGAAATTTGTTTCGGTTTTGAAGACGTATTTTCACACGTGTTCAATCTCATCTTAAGACACCGAATTCTCTCTTTTCTTTTGTGTTTTTTTTTCTGGGGATGGGTGTTTTTTTTTCTTGTGTTTTTTTTTTTTTTCTAAATTAATACCACGTTATTTTCTCCTGTTTTTGTTGAAGATTTGTTTTTCATCGGTTTATTATTTGATCACTCTGAAAGTCAGAGGAATTGTTAATTTGAAAAATCAATATACAGTGTACATATAGATATATATAGGATTCCGTTCCGTTCCGCTAAATACCAATAGCCGTGTGGATATTAGTACTTAACGGAACGGAACGAAACGGAATCGAAATGGAAGTGTTATTCTACACCTACAATTAGTCTCTTGTTATTCAATTATGCTCATTCTTTTTAATCGTACAGAATCTTAAGACACCGAATTATCTCTTTTTTCCTAGGGGGGGGGGGGGGGAGGGGGGGAGGATAACTGCTTTCACACACATGCCTGAACTTTTTGATTACAATTTGTTTCGGTTTTGAAGACGTATTTTCACACGTGTTCAAGACACCAAATTCCCTCTTCTTTTTTTCGGGGGCTCTGGGGGTGGTTTGGTCTCGGGGCTTTTTGTAAATTAAGGCCACATTATTTTCTCCTGACATAACTGACGGATCATCTTTTTTGTACAAAAAGTGATAAATTTTCCAACAGTTTGGAAAAATACAATTATCCAAGAATTTATTAGATAACAAGTCTTACAATTGATTGAATATGTAGTACTTTTTAACATTTTTTGATAGTCAGGACCTTTTCTTTGTTAACCGGTAAAAAAGAAATTATATAAAATATCTTGTTCTGTAATATGTATAAATTGCGGAACATCACTGTATAAAGAGAAAAATTTAGGTTGACTTCTGTGACTATCATCAACATTTGAAACTGAAGGAGGATAATCATTCAATAATTCAACTTTTTCTGCGTTATCGGAAGTAGTAACTTGAACACCATTTTATAGAAAGAGTTGCAAGGGGGTATAACTGCAGATTTATTTGTGTTAAAAACATCTTAACTAAGTAGCAATATCTGGTTCCGTTTCATTCCGCTAAATACCAATATCCGTGTGGATATTAGTATTTAACAGAACGGAATAAAACGCATCGAAATTGAAGTGTTTTGCTACAGATGCAATAAGTTGTTATTCAATTATTTTCATTCTTTTTTTTATTGAAAATGAAAACCCGTATTATAATAATGAGGCAAAGGAGATAAGCGGTCGTGTCTGAAGAGAAACTTTTTTTTAAATAGTTTATTCATATTTCAAAGTGCCCTTACAATGTTCAAGACATTCGGGCGCATGTCTTGATAACAAGAAAACATTGATATATATATAATTGCATCACAATATGTGCACAAACAAGCTTAAAGGACTTGTCCCGTAATTTTAAAACTTGCATAATTTTATGAAAAATATTCTTTATACTATAGTTGAAAAGGATACTAAATACAATAAAAATTGTTGTGAGCATATTTACAGAGATATTGCGAGTTGAAATTCAAATACAGCAATATGCATATTTCGATCGGAGATTTATGCGCCATATTACTGTGACGTCATATGCGACAATTGGAATGAGAAAGCACGTAGTAAGCCGGTGGTGATTTAGGTGATAATCCTATTATTTTATCTATAAAACCGCTTTAACAGCATTATCTGTGTATTTACCCATCAATTAATGGACTATGGTGTATTGTGCGGCATACGGTTGCACCAATATTCAGAAGAAAGGGTGCCGATTTAATCATTTTAGTTCCTCAAAGGATGCAGCTCGGAGGATGGCATGGATCACACACAAGTTTGATGCTACAGATATTAGACGGTTGTGTTCAGAACACTTTTCAAAACTTCAGCTAGACCGAGATCCTGAGAACTAGAAGGCGACTGGCTTTGCAGGGGCAAAGATTCTACTTAAAGCATGCCAGGCCTAGATGTACATGTACCTCTTCGTTTGTTCAAAGTCCCTGAGTTACGGGATAATTGTGGTTTTCTATCGATACTATTTAAATGTGCTGGGATTTTTATTGTCATAGATAAAAATATTTTTCAATGTTACAATGTTTGTTTTCAAATCGCTCGTGTCAAGTTCAAACTGCGTGTTGATGATTCTAAATAACAGGCGATTTTGTAAAAATGGCCAGCTTTCAATGCATGCCTGATGTTGTTTGTAATCTGAGCGATGAGAAAACACAAGAATCGGTAATTTTATCTATAATAATAGTTGTAATGGTCTATTCCATACCACACATAATAAAAACACAGGAAACGGTAATTTTGTTTGTAATAATGATTTACCTGGAATTTACCTGGCCTACAGATCGGCTGTTGTGTATATTTTTATGATATACACTGCACAGGAAACTTCTCAGGTTATCAAAAATTATGCTTAGTGTCCCAATTTGTGCAAAAAAAAAAAAAAAAATTCTACCTACATGCATACCGCATTTCTATTTCCCGAAACCTTCAAACTTGGTCATATTTATGTATTGCAGCTAACAGGTTTAGCCCATTTCAAAAACCTGTGCTTTTTAAAACTTCTAATTAAACTGTTATCTATCGTATATAAATAATTTCCTAAAATATAATATTACCCGGTGTTTCCGGGCACTTCCTGGTGTCCTGGGAGTTCGCAGTGTCGTGGGTGTAGTAGGTAAAATATCCATGCTTCGTGAGAATGAATAAATCCAAGTAGAATTGTGTACATGTACAACATGATCAAGATACCCCTCAATGTGGGCCGTCTGTAGGGTTTCTGTGGACGTAATGTTTGTGTAATGATGGTATCCCAAACAGTAGCTGACACATAGATAGTCTAACCCCCCCCCCCTTTCTCTCTCTCCCTTACTCTCAATCATTGACTAAATGAGTAATTATTGTCATAAGATGCAACACTATTGTCATATTATTTCATCTATCTTTATTATTGCTACAGTTTTACACATTTCTCTCTCTCTCTCTCTCTTTATAAATATAAAACCGTGATAAATTATAAATAGCTCAATAACTATCTCTCTCTCTCTCTTTATAAATATAAAGCCATGATAAATTATAAATAGAAATATCTCAATAACTCGCTCCCTTTATAAATATAAAGCCGTGATAAATTATAAATACAAATATCTCTTCTTCCTTTTTTTCTTTTACTACTGTAACAGTTCTCAATAACTTATTTGTGCTTTTTTGCTATTGTTTGATTTCGGATTGTGTAATTTATAATCCATGTGGTATCCGAAGTCGATGCTATCAAAACTCAGGTATACAGGGGCTTTCCTCGAGATCTAAAGACTGCCGGTCATCATTAGCCGTGATTGTTATCAAAACATCTTTCTCAGGTAGCTGTAGACCACGGTTTTGATAACAATAACAGCCAGTACCTACAGGTATTCTTTAGATTTTGAGGAAGCCCTGTGTTCGAGAGTTTTGATAGCATTGACCTGTCCACAACTGCTATTTTCTCGTAATTCAATTTTTTAAAAAAGACCCCCGGCTACATTCATGATTTAATATATATATATATATATATATATATATATATATATATATATATATATATATATCATATATTTGATAAGACATGTAAAAAGCCCTACCTAATTTACGTATTATTTTTAGCAATTGTGTTTTATTTTGATTTCGCCATGTTTACATCGTTCGATAGCTACGCGTGGATTATAAGTAAAATATTCACATCAAGGCATATTTTTTTAAAAAAATATATAAATGAAGAACATTAGTAATCAATTGAATGACTGTAAATTATAAATAATGCAAATAAACAAAATGTTAACGTAATGTAGATGCGTGTACATGCATGTCAGTATGCACGGTATGCAGTAGGCTATATCAATAAATTCCATTCGTCGTTTTCTTGTTGAACAGTTTTAATGTAAAGGAATAATATCTAATAAAACAAATTCGTCATTGACGTAAAAAAAAATATCTACCCGTACCACACTGGTATCAAACGAAGTTAAATAATAACAGGTTTCTTCACAAAAAGCTGATCGGCGAGAGATGCGATTGTCGCATATGACGTCACGGTATCACGTGACCCGCTATCTCATTAGTAGAGATTTCGAAATCAGGAAGTCGATTTGAGTCGATTGAAATGTTAAATTAAACCTGAAATCTTGCTTTAAAAACTGGGAGATCATTTTTTATATGTATTGTGATAAAAGTTACTTCAGTTTCTAAATAATTCACGAACGTGGGACATGTCCTTTAAAAGATTTTCAAAGATGTTTATTGGCCTCCTCATTCATAGATGTACTTCAGAGGGTAAGAGACTACAATAGTAAAAGGTCATCTTACAAAGTGGTAATAAGAGGCAAAAAACATACAATCACAAAACATCAATCTTACAAATAATAAAAGTTTAGACAATAATTCCCAAAGTTGCACCAAATGGCCAGTCCATGATTTACACAATGCCAAAATTCCAACTTTCATGAAAATAGGGATCTATGATAATAATTTGGCGTACACATATTAATATTTCTAGTAGAATATATTAAATTGACTAATACATGCAACTTCATATGACATTCATGAAAATGTAATAATTGTAAAGAAGATGATATCTAATCCAGGTTTTACATAATGCCGTGACCATGTGCGATCTCCAAATTCATGTTTCATCAATATATGCAAAAACGGTTGCAAGAAAATAAGTGTGGCTTCACGTATTTGATAAGTACATAGTATGACACATTTTGCATATGAAACTTACTCTTTGGACTGTCTAACAACTGGAAAATAAGATTATAATTTCTTCCCTGATGTACACAAAACAGAGTTTAAAGTACTATAAAATCTAAACCGGTACGGATAATATCCGTAACACCACAATATTTTACTAATTTTTTCAAATATATCATTGAAATCTATACGTAGCCTTTTGTATAGATGAGAGTACATCTTTAAAGAAGCTTTAACATGCATGTATATATTTTCGGTACTTTCTTCAATTTCTTTGATTCTACCGTATATCTTGTATTTGTAAATAACGGTTGCTATAGTAGAAATTACGTTATTCAAAATGACAATTCTATGGTTGTTATCAAAGTAAAATCCAATAAGAATGTGTTTCCATTTGATGTCAAATATGACAACCTTTGAAGTTCTTTCCCAAATTTGCTTTACATTTTCACAAAAATAAATCAAGTGTTCATTGTCTTCAATATTTTCTTTGATTGATTCCGTTTTTGTGTATTTTCATGAGAAAACATTTGTTACATAGAAGATTATTGAGAAGTTTAAAATTACAATCTGCTACCTTTTTTCATACATAAATACGATTTCGTTTTTGTAAATGAAACTCCAGGAGGATTTATTAATTTTTAAACTATTAAAAAAAAAAGAGAAAAAAAATAATATTCATCAAATACCCCACATAAAACTTACTTTTTACTGGAAATTCGACTTAAAAAAACAACAACTTGAAAGTCTTAAATTCAATGCACACTCAAAATCAAATACATTTGATAGTTTGTTATTATACCATAAACAAATATTAATACAGTCATGCATTTAAATAACGAATTTTGAATACAGATCTTTATTGTATAGGTGTAATATTAACGGCTGTGTTAATCAATCGTTGTTGATATCTCTACCATTCACTTTTACCCAAATATTTTGGTACAATTGTTCTTTAATTGTATGCGTAATATATTGGTTGAATACGGTAGTGTTACAAAAATCGTAATTAATTTCGTTTCTGTACTTGTGGTTACATAAATACCCCCAAAGCAATGGAATTTGAGTCTGCAGTATTTAATAAACATGTTTGTTGCAAAATGAAAACGTTAAAATGCCGTTTCGCAATTACTAGTTTGCTTTGAAATATCCGAAATCCTATATCTTAAGACACCCAATTCTCTTTTACGTGGTTGAAAAAAAAATATTTCCGCGTTATAACGCGAAATTTTCGTGAATTATATATATATAATAATTTTGAAAGACAAAAACTCTTACCCTAGAATCCCATTGAACTACAAAGGTATTAGTTTGCAATGTGTAGAATCAAAGATTTATAGCTCGATTTTAAACAAGCTCATGACATATAGGGGCTATTCTCTCGTTGAGTTAACATTTCAGAATGGGTATTGGTTTTTATTTGAGGTTAATTATTTCCAACTTTTCAGTTATAATCTAATATTATGAAGTTTAAAGGTGTCAAATGTTGTTTGGCCACACACTTGGACTTACGGATTTTACGTAATGACGTCATTCTCGACGTTACGTGTTAAAAAAATTCCATACCGTAATATAATTGTTAAATTTGTTTAGTAATTGTTTATTGGGTGTTAAACATTTAAAATGGCCTAAAATGATGAGATTCACAGTCATCGTATAATTCTTTTATAAAAGATAATTAAATAGAAATAATCTTTTATCAAGAAATTTGGTGTTGGTACGGAAAGTGGAATTTCCCCCCGTTTAAGAACTTGAAAACTTAGATTTGCGCTCAAATTTGAACAGAGATCAAGGCTGTTTATATCATACAGGAAATCCCATAAGATAATTGTTCCTCTGAAAGAGATATTTGTATTTATAATTGTACATTGCTTTTAAGAGGTTGCTAGTTAAAATATGCATTGTGACGGTAAGACATCAATGTTACGGTACAGAATAACAGACTGATTAACAAACTGAGATATTCTATCAGGGGATTTACTATGAAAGAAATTGTCAAATAATGCAACATCACACATCAATTCTCAACTGATCAAAATAACAGAATTTAACTCATCTTTTAGTTCATATCTCAGCTTCTATACATTAATCAAATAAGTCCGATCACCAAGCACACTCAATCGCATTCATATCCATTGTATACTCCAACAGTTGCACGAATTCTTGCTAGGGTGCATGTTCAATTTCTACATTTCATTTTAATACATGTTTCTAAAGGCCCATGATCTCTACTGAAGCATGGTCTACACCCAAAATTGTACCTGGGTATGGTTTTCTATCAGACTCTACAACGCACCACTTCCCTCATTTTCCCAAGTCAAGGGTTTCTGATATGATCCACTCCACATAAACATATGTAGAACGGAGCGGATCAGAAACCATTGACTTGCGAAGATGCACTTCTCTATAAGTTCTGCATCTCCATCTGTGACCTTCATTATCTTGCTATCTTGAAAATCTGATGCTTACTCCTCCTAGGCACCTAATATCACCTCTGGTATATCCTGTCCAGAGTCCATGTTTGCCCAACTCTTTAACTTGTATTCCTTACAGGAGTTATGAGATTGATCACTGTTCGTTATCTTCACCTTTCCATTACAACTTATGCGAATTTCTGTAGACTGCTCTGATTCATTGCATTCTTAAATAATTTCATGAAAAATGTGTTCAGAGGGATTGAAACAAGCACATTTGGCTGGACAAAACAGGACAGATACATGTACAGACTGTGGACAAAAGTATCGGAACGGTTTACGTGACGTTACACAAGAATGAAACCGTTCGTGTTATTTACG
Source organism: Ostrea edulis (assembly GCF_947568905.1). Taxonomy (NCBI): domain Eukaryota; kingdom Metazoa; phylum Mollusca; class Bivalvia; order Ostreida; family Ostreidae; genus Ostrea; species Ostrea edulis. The sequence goes on from NC_079168.1 coordinate 11,474,821, forward strand.
GCAGGCATTTTCAGTGTAGATACGATTTGACACTACACCTTAGGTATTTTCATAATGATGATGACTTCCTGTTTACACTAACTACGTTATTTTTGTCGTCTGCAATCATAAAGTAAGTAAAGACCTCTCCAAACAACATGGCCTCGAAACATAAATATGCATCGGATGGTGTCAAACAGTCAGTTGCTACATTAGTTCAGAATGGAAATTCTTTTCAGAAAGTTGCAGATATGTTAGATATGGCTAAAACATCTGTAGCTTGTATGTTATACATTTTTTTCATTAGCTGCCGTTTTTACCATTGCTATGCAGATTGGCTGTTTTCTACGGTAATGTTGACTTATCTTTATATATATAAATAACAAGTAGTCAGAACCCTTACCCTGTGAGATCATACATTCTTAGACTTACATAAAATTCTGACATGGGCCACAACACCAGATTTAAGCTTTTGAAACCATAGGCCTAATACATGTATTTCTTTTTCTGTTTCAGCAAATTCATGTGATTTTATGTTTTTTAAAAAACCTATATATTTGCCATTTTGAAAATAATTTCCAATCATAATATCAATTTTATTAACTTAATTGAAAGAATTTCCATACCGTCACAACATAGATCGTACCGCTATTGTTACTGATGTGACGGTATGGAGTGTTGTGGTATGGATATTTTCTTACATTATCCCATATATATTTTTCAAATCATGTCCTAATTAAGCGATTCTTGTTACTTTGGAAATTAATTGAATGAATGTGTCTATATCGTTGGTTGCTAGGGATTATTTAATCAAATTTAAACAAAAATCAATGAACGGTACAGATAACGTTAATTAACTACAACTGAAGAAAATGTACTTATTTGCTGCCTTCTTGCATTCACTGGCAACCATCATTCAGAAAGTATTACATGTGTTTTAATATGACGTCATAAAATGTTGCAGTGGTGGGAAATATGTCAATGAAGTTCATGGGTGTATCATAAGTGCAGAAAATAGAAGCGTTACGGTATGGAACATGTTTTGATAGACAAAATATTTTCTTTCAAAAATAATTCCATGAGTGGTTTTCCCCACAATGTATTCCATGCATTCAATTAATTTTCTTTAGAAAATAAGTAAAAAGTTTAAATTGCATTATTTTCCAAACATTTCTAAGAAATATATTCAAAATTCCAACACTAACTTAATATAGGACATTACCGTCACGTCATTGTAATGAGATAATTGGGCAATTAACATTCATTAATTTTGAGTTGTGTTGTTAGACCAAACGGATTTATATTTTTTTCTAGTAAGCTTTTAAAGGTGTGATTAGATTTCAAGGTGTGTGGACGTGTTTTTGGAGGCTCCTGATTTTGGGGGATTTTATAAGTGTAAGGTCAAATTGTCTTGCGACATACGTTTTGTGTATGGTAGCTCTTCATAATTGAAGCGATTATAGATACAAATGGGGAAATCTCGTCGTGAGAATCAGGATAAAAAACGCAAAAAAGAAAGTCAAAGTCTTAGCAGTTCGGACAATAGTGACAGTAGTACCTTGGCTGTGAGTAGTGTTCTCAGTGAAGTGAACGATGTGCTCTATGGAAGTTCAACGTTGGCAGCTACACCAGTTATCGATACAAACAATCGAGAAAATATTACTTCTACACCGTTACCAACCACAGCATCGCAGAATCAACAAAATGTCTCTCTGGTGCAATCACAAACAAATGATACATGTCCACCATGGGCTAAGGAACTTGGAATTGATGGCAACTTCAACAATTTACACAGATACAGAGTCATGTGTTCGGTTGAATGGCGGGTACACAGATTGGTTTCGATGCAACACTGCAGTTCGACAAGGTGATAATTTATCTCCTGCATTGTTTGCCCGTTTTATTAACGATCTAGCAGTAAAACTTAAATCTTTAAACAAAGGAGTTCAGATCAACGATTATAACTTTAGTCTACTTCTACATGCTGACGACATTGCCTTAATCTCCCACTCTGAAAATGATATGCAACACATGCTAAACGTCGTCAACGACTGGTGTAGGAAATGGCGACTACGAATCAACACGCAAAAATCCAAAGTAGTAGTACACTGGAGGAAAAACAGATTAAAACGTAGCAACTTTAATTTTCATATAGGGGAAAGTTTTCTTGAATATGAGACGTCATACAAATATCTAGGGATAATCTTCGACGAAAAACGTGAATTTAAAAAGAATGCAGAAAAGTTAGCTAAATCTGGAGGCCGGGCTCTCGATCAGTCATCTCGAAAATTCATACAATTAAATCTATTAGATTCTTAACGTTCGAAAAATTATTCACCAATTGTGTCGTTCCTATCTTAGATTATAGCAGCGAAGTTTGGGGATACAAGATACATCACTGCTTTGAGATGGTTCAAAACCGAGCACTATAAGATACTTCCTCGTATAAGATACTACCCCGTTGTTAGCAGTCCAAGGGGGAATGTGGAGGGATTATGTCATTCTGTCGTCACGAAATAAATATGTTACGCCTTTCGAATCGCCTAGTATACATGGAAAATGAACGTCTTACAAAACACGTGTTTCTCTGGGATCGATCGGATGAAAAATAATCAATTTAAGTGGAATTTTCAAATAAAAAATATGGACTCTCTACACTTTGAACATATCTACCAAAACTCTACACCTTGTAATTTACAGCATGCAGAGGAGAAAATACGTTTAAACATGGAAACCGATTGGTTGAATGACTTACAGCATGTTCCAAAACTCAGAACTTACACCATTTTGAAATCATGCTACAGCGTAGAAAAATACGTAACATTGGATATTCCAAAACCATTAAGATCTACTATGGGCATGTCCAGATGTGGAATCCTGCCCTTGCGGATCGAAACGGGTCGATATAAAGGAGAACCAGTCGAGGATAGAATATGTTCTATATGTGACCTAAATCAAATTGAGTCTGAAAAACACTTTCTACTAGTGTGTCCCTTCTCTAAAGAACAAAGAAAATCTCTATATAATGAAATTGGACTTAATGTAAATTTAAATCAAATGGATGACTCTGCGTTTACTAATATTGTTTATAATATTTCCCAAGACAAACTGCAAAATTGATCTATAATTCTTATAACATCAGACAAAAATACTTAAGGAAAGCCACATAATTAAACCATCTACTACTTAATATACATACAAATGACTATACATGCGCAGACATCATTGAATATGTTAAATTGATTAAAGTGACATATAGGTCCGTTGGGCCGGGTGTAAAATTATATTAATATGTATCTTACTGAAATATAGAATTTGTATTACACATGTCACTATAATAAAAGATTTACCTACTTGCTTACCTATATATATATATATATATATATATATATATATATATATATGCTGAAAAATTTCAAATCTTATTATCCATTTTTAATGTTTAGAATGTCTAACTAAGGTATTTTTTAGTTGTCGAGGTGCATGTGAGATACAGAGCTCACCATTCTTTGTTATGTATAAAAAGGTTCGTGCCCTGTTTACATATAAGCTATATATACCAGTAAAAGTTTGTTTAAAGCATTATTTTTCAATTTGCAAGATAATTATGAATACAATTAAATAGTTTCCAGTGTTTGGCACATATCTTTTGTTTTAAACATGCTATTTTCTATTAATACATATTTTTTTTTAAAAATGGCACAGGCCTTGTTTACATAACGAAGAATTGTTAGTTCTGTATCTCACTTGTAACTCAAGAACTGATATTAAAATTTTGGATGACCTTTAGAAATACTTCAGTTAGGCGTTGTAAAAAATAAAATTGAAAAAATACAATTTCGAAATTTTCAGCTCAAATCGAATCCATGCCCCTTTAAATAAGGGGCTAGGAGGGATCAAAAGTATGTTATCACCATCTAACGATTGGTTACATAACTAGTGATTTATTTGGAATAACGTAGGGAACTTTTCAAATCATTTCAAAATCGGATGGAAGACGTTTTCGTTGCTCTTAACGATGGGTGTAGAAGGGGGTTGCAACTCTCCCCTTGCTTTTGATGTAAGAGAGAGAGAGAGAGAGAGAGAGAGAGAGAGAGAGAGAGAGAGAGAGAGAGAAAGAGAGGTTGAACTCTTTTAGGGTAGAGGTAAAGATGATCAATGTCAGATAAAAATCTAAATATCAAATAATTAGGATGAGAAGGTTTTTAAAAATCCTTGTAAGTTCATATCATCCGACATTAATTTTCATACACTGATTATCATTATTTTAAACATTCATCAAATAGAGGTTTTTTTGGGGGGTGGGGGGGGGGTGGGGGGGGGGTGGGGGCTGTTGTTGTTGTTGATGAAAACTATGTGATTTTTTTTGGTCAGGCATTAAACCCTTAGCAGTAATCGTTTTAAATTCGTTTGTCATTTTTATTTAATTCCGTTTTTAAAGAGTGTTTTAAGTGGTAGCAATGCTTCTTAATCATCATGTTCACCTCTCCTTTATTTTGTTACTGAATTTTATATATTAGTACCAGGGGCGGATCCAGGAATTACGGTTGGAGGAGGGGGGGGGGGGCAACTTTATGAGACAGGAGGCTGGGACCGCCTAGCGGCCCCCAGTGGGTCCAGGGCAAATCCTTCGTGGGAATTTTTCTCTCTATACAGTAATGTCAATTGTAAGACTTGTTACTTAATACATTCTTCGATAATTGTACTTTTCAAAAATGGTGGAAAATTCATCACTTTTTGTACACAACAGATGATTCATCAGTTATGTCAGAAGAAAATATGGCCTTCATTTACAAAAACACCCGACCCCCCCCCCCAACCCCCCCAACCCCCAAAAAAAGAAAAGAAAAGAAGGAATTCGGTGTCTTAAACACTTGAACACGTGTGAAAATGCCCCTTCAAAACCGAAACAAATTGCAATCAAAAATTTCTGGCATGTTAAAAAAACATCCATTTGTGTGAAAGCAGTTATTTCAACCCCCACCCCATTAGGATAAAAGAGATAATTCGGTGTCTTCAGATTCTGTACGATTAAAAAGAATGAGCATAATTGAATAACAAGAGACTAATTGTAGGTGTAGAATAACACTTCCATTTCGATTCCGTTTCGTTCCGTTCCGTTAAGTACTAATATCCACACGGCTATTGGTATTTAGCGGAACGGAACGGAATCCTATATATATCTATATGTATATTGATTTTTCAAATTAACAATTCCTCTGACTTTCAGAGTGATCAAATAATAAACCGATGAAAAACAAATCTTCAACAAAAACAGGAGAAAATAACGTGGTATTAATTTAGAAAAAAACAACAACAAAAAAACCACCCACCCCCAGAAAAAAAAAAAAAAAGAAAAAGAAAAGAGAGAATTCGGTGTCTTAAGATGAGATTGAACACGTGTGAAAATGCGTCTTCAAAACCGAAACAAATTGCAATCAAAAATTTCAGACATGTTCAAAAACACATGTATGTGTGTGAAAGCAGTTATTTCCACCCCACCCCCACCCCCATAGGGAAAAAAAGATAATACGGGGTCTCAAGATTCGGTACGATTAAAAAGACTGAGCATAATTGAATAACAAGAGTCTAATTGTAGATGTAGAATAACACTTCCATTTCGATGTTTCGTTCCGTTCCGTTAAGTACTAATATCCACACGGCTATTGGTATTTAACGGAACGGAACGGAATCCTATATATATCTATATGTATATTGATTTTTCAAATTAACAATTCCTCTGACTTTCAGAGTGATCAAATAATAATCCGGTGAAAATGAAAGCTTCAACAAAAACAGGAGAAAATAATGTGGTATTAATTTGCAAAAAAAAAAAAAAAAAAAAAAACAACCAAAAAAAAAAAAAAGAAAAAAAGAAGAAAAAGAAAACAGAATTCTGTGTCTGAAGATGAGATTGAACACGTGTGAAAATGCGTCTTCAAAACCGAAACAAATTGTAATCAAAAATTTCAGGCATGTTCAAAAACACATGTATGTGTGTGAAAGCAGTTATTTCCACCCCACCCCCACCCCCATAGGGAAAAAAAGATAATGCGGTGTCTTAAGATTCTGTACGATTAAAAAGAATGAGCATATTTGAATAACAAGAGACTAATTGTAGGTGTAGAATAACACTTCCATTTCGATGTTTCGTTCCGTTCCGTTAAGTACTAATATCCACACGGCTATTGGTATTTAGCGGAACGGAACGGAATCCTATATATATCTATATGTATATTGATTTTTCAAATTAACAATTCCTCTGACTTTCAGAGTGATCAAATAATAAACTGATGAAAATTAAAGCTTCTACAAAAACAGGAGAAAATAACGTGGCATTAATTTACCCCCCAAAAAGAGAAAAATCACCCCCCCCCCCCAAAAAAAAAAACCAAGAAAAAGAAAAGAGGGAATTCGGTGTCTTAAGATGCGATTGAACACGTGTTAAAATGCATCTTCAAAACCGAAGTAAATTGCAATCAAAAATTTCAGACATGTTCAAAAAACACATGAATGTGTGTGAAAGCAGTTATTTCCACCCCCACCCCCTTAGGAAAAAAAATTAATTCGTTGTCTTAAGATTCTGTACGATTAAAAAGACTGAGCATAATTGAATAGCAAGAGACTAATTGTAGGTGTAGAATAACACTTCCATTTCGATGTTTCGTTCCGTTCCGTTAAGTACTAATATCCACACGGCTATTGGTATTTAGCGGAACGGAACGGAATCCTATATATATCTATATGTATATTGATTTTTCAAATTAACAATTCCTCTGACTTTCAGAGTGATCAAATAATAAACTGATGAAAATTAAAGCTTCTACAAAAACAGGAGAAAATAACGTGGCATTAATTTACCCCCCAAAAAGAGAAAAATCACCCCCCCCCCCAAAAAAAAACACACAAGAAAAAGAAAAGAGGGAATTCGGTGTCTTAAGATGCGATTGAACACGTGTTAAAATGCATCTTCAAAACCGAAGTAAATTGCAATCAAAAATTTCAGACATGTTCAAAAAACACATGAATGTGTGTGAAAGCAGTTATTTCCACCCCCACCCCCTTAGGAAAAAAAATTAATTCGTTGTCTTAAGATTCTGTACGATTAAAAAGACTGAGCATAATTGAATAGCAAGAGTCTAATTGTAGATGTAGAATAACACTTCCATTTCGATGTTTCGTTCCGTTCCGTTAAGTACTAATATCCACACGGCTATTGGTATTTAGCGGAACGGAACGGAATCCTATATATATCTATATGTATATTGATTTTTCAAATTAACAATTCCTCTGACTTTCAGAGTGATCAAATAATAAACCGATGAAAAAGAAAGCTTCAACTAAAACAGGAGAAAATAACGTGGCATTAATTTACACCCCCCCCCCCTCCCCGAAAAAACAAAATACAAAAGAAAAAGAAATGAGAGAATTCGGTGTCTTAAGATGCGATTAAAAAGAATAAGAACACTTGAATAATAACAGACTACTTGCACTTGTAGAAAAAACACTTGAATTTCGATGTTTCGTTCCGTTTCGTTAAATACTAATATCCACACGGATATTGGTATTTTGCGGAACGGAACGGAACCAGCGCAGAAAATATCCATTTTATATCAGTAATAAATGCAAATCGAAAATTAAACATAGTTGATACATTAACTACAGATATCAACGCAGAAGTAAAGCTCAGATAATTGAACACAATTGTATATTTAAAAAATAAAACTTTAAAGCCCGGTATTCTCCTTTACAACTCTCTACTTTTCATAGGCCAGCATCAGTGGACACAATTATGTATATAACTAGAAGTTTAAAGTCCAGTATTTTATTTTTACAACCAACTTCTTTTTACAATGGATTCCCCCTTAGGGTACCCCACAATCGGTTCCGTTCCGTTTCGTTCCGTTCCGCAAAGTACCAATAGCCTGTTGATCGAAGAATGTTTTGAAATCATTTTACTGTTTTGTATTAGATATAATCATGGTTTGAAAGATTTTCAAATGTAAATATAGGATGCCCTGCGTTTCACTCCGGCATACCGTACTTCTAGTAGGCGCGGAACGAACCAGGCTGAAGCTAGCAGCCACTAACCAGCAGCCAATAAGCACGTAGCCACTAAGGAAAATCATCAAAGGACTGAGAGTACTCATAGGAAAATATTTAATTTGAAACCTATTCTAAAGGAAGTTTTTAATTTAATTAATGTTTTGAATTAATAAATGTCAATCGCAACACTCATGGGCAACTTAGCTCACCTGAGAGATTGTACACCAATGGTGAAATGAATTTATATCAGTAATTTGTAATGAAAGGAAATAAAATTGACCACACATTTCATTTTCTGATCTTTTTGAACAATTTCTCAGCTTACATGCACGAAAGTAAGTGCACATTGATAATTTAGCTCACCAGAATATTAAAATCAGTCATTAAGTACCTATGAATAGATTGATATGCTAGGGAAAATTATATGATGTGGGGTGCTTTATTATCTCAAGACTGATCCCATTTTCATGTGCCAATCCATTTGAAATCATATAGCATTCAAAAATCTTTTCTGTAAATTAGCTCACCTGAAGAGTGATAACCATTGCTTTGTAACAAAAGAAATCAACAAGGAAATCTTCTGAGCAAGTGGTGTAAGGAAGCAGGATTAAATAATGAAACAAACACTTTCTCTGTAATATCTGGTGAATAATACCTCCATCCTGTGACTCTTATAAAAAATTGTGCATTAGCTCACCTGATTTTGACATTGCGCATAACCTAGTAAGAAAACGTGTAACACGAGGCTTATGACTGCTTTTAGAGCTGTAATCTGTGAAGACAAGGCGGAAGGAACATCAAGGCAAGGTAGAGGACTCCTAGAACTATCATTTACCACTTTCAGTTTGGGACTGTAGTGGTACCACCAGGTGGCTCCCGGGTGTCGGGACAGATTTTGAGTCCCCGTTTCTACTCTAAAAGGGATGAAAAGGACAATGTATCCATAGATGGAAGTAGAGAGTATTATGGGTTACTCGACGCCATGTAAAGAAGAGTTCTGGGATACCCGGAAATATTGTTTAGCTCACCTGAACTTTGATATTTTTCGTTTCTCGTAATGAAAGAGGGGGATTTAGGACTCCTCTTCCAGCATTAATCTTTGAAGACAAGGCGGAAGGAACATCAAGGCAAGGTAGAGGACCCCTAGAACTATCATTTACCACTTTCAGTTTGGGGCTGTAGTGGTACCACAAGGTGGCTCCCGGGGGTCGGGGCAGATTTCAAGTCCCTATTTCTACTCAAGGAGGGGGGACAAGGACAATGTATTCATTGGATGAGGTAGAGAGTACTATGGGCTACCCGACGCCATGTAAAGAAGAGTTCTGGGATACCCGGAAGTATTGTTTAGCTCACCTGAACTTTGACATTTTTCGCTTCTCGTAATGAAAGAGGGGGTTTTAGGACTCCTCTTCCAGCATTAATCTTTGAAGACAAGGCGGAAGGAACATCAAGGCAAGGTAGAGGACCCCTAGGACTATCATTTACCACTTTCAGTTTGGGGCTGTAGTGGTACCACCAGGTGGCTCCCGGGGGTCGGGGTAGATTTCGACTCCCTATTTCTACTCTAAAACGGATGACAAGGACACTGTATCCATTGGATGAGGTAGAGAGTACTATGGGCTACTCAACGCCATGTAAAGAAGAGTTCTGGGATACCCGGAAGTATTGTTTAGCTCACCTGAACTTTGACAATTTTCGTTTCTCGTAATGAAAGAGGGGGTTTTAGGACTCCTCTTCCAGCATTAATCTTTGAAGACAAGGCGAAAGAAACATCTAGGCAAGGTAGAGGACCTCTAGGACTATCATTTACCACTTTCAGTTAGGGGCTGTAGTGGTACCACCATGTGTCTCCCGGGGGTCGGGACAGATTTCGAGTCCCCATTTCGACTCTAAAAGGGGGGACAAGGACAATGTATCCATTGATTGAGGTAGAGAGTACTAAGGGCTACTCGATGCTATGTAAAGAAGAGCTCTATGATACCCGGAAGTATTGTTTAGCTCACCTGAACTTTGATATTTTTCGTATGTCGTAGAAAATAAATGGGTTTTATGACTGGTTTTCCAGCATTAATCTTTGAAGACAAGGCGAAAAGAACATCAAGGCAAGGTAGAGGACCCCTAGGACTATCATTAACCGCTTTCAGTTTGGGGCTGTAGTGGTACCACCAGGTGGCTCCTGGGGGTCGGGACAGATTTCAAGTCCCCATTTCTACTCTAGGAGGGGTGACAAGGACAATGTATCCATTGATTAAGGAATAAGGTACTAAGGGGTACTCGATGCCATGTCAAGAAGAGCTCTGTGATGCCTGGAAGTATTGTTTAGCTCCCCTGAACATTGATATTTTTGTATCTCGTAGAGAATGAAGGGATTTGGTGCCTGCTTTAGAGCATAAATCTTTGAAGACAAGGCGGAAAGGACATAAAGAGAAGGTAGAAAAAACATTGAGCTATCATTTGCCGCTTTCAGTTTGGAGTTGTAGTGGTACCACCCAGTGGCCCCTGGGGTTCGGGAGAGATCTTGAGTTCCACTCTACTAAGGCCAATCTTTCAATTTGTTGGAATACTGCAGGAGATCGTATTCATTACTCGATCACAGACAGACAAAAGTTCTGTTATACCTGATAGTGTTGCTTACCTCGCCTGAACTATACCATTTTTTGTGTCTCATAGAAAAGATAATGGTTTAATATAGTTGGTATGCAACAGATTCTGTTATAGAATTTGGCGTAGTTCTAACTACACTACTGTGGAATCATTATAATTCGTGATGACTCAATTTTCGTGGAATTAGTGGGTAACCCTCACTCACGAATTTAGACATTCCAGAGTTATCTTTCTTACAAATATTTAAATCCACGAAATTACGTCCGCACGAACCCGTGAAAGTTCAGCAATCCTCGAAAATTGGCCCCACGAATTTAAATGATTCTACAGAATGCATTTTATACAAAAAGTGAAAGGATAGATAATTGATATTGATTTATGTATTGATCGCCACTTAATTTAACTTGCAACCGCTATTTAATATATGGTGGCCTCCACTTAGTCTATATGGTAGTTATCACTAATTGAATATGTAGCTTTTGTCGAAGTTTTGCTGCTGTTTGGGTCAAAAGGTCAATGTCACTTTGAAACTTGTTTAGAAAAGCTTGTAGACATTCTACGGGCCACATATTTTTGCTTGGCTCATACTTTAGGTGGTGGTGGTTGAGGGGGGGGGGGTGACAGCTGCAGAAGTTGCCTTCAAAATTGTTTAAAATTCTCGTCAGGTGTAACATAAAACTATTTAAACATTTCTCTTTTGCCCAAACTTCTATATCATTGATTAGGCTTGGTTTGTGGTTCGTCCTTCATAGCATGCGTTCAGTTCTTTAGTTCAAGATCACATTCCTAGCATTCCTACCATTCACTACTGCTATAAAACAAGAGGTCCATGGGTCACATCGCTTATGTGTCACCTTGGCTCTGTTGATTTTCACCTGATGTAATTTTAATTTTGCTCACACAGTGTGGCCACAACTTCGGCTCAAAAAATCACGTCATAACCGCACTTGAATTATGGCTAACATAACTTTGTTTTTTCTTGAGAAGGTGAAGGTTAGCCTTCGAGTTCCTCCTACTTCTAAGAAAGCCTAAACGATTAAATATCTTATTAACTATTTAAGGTAGATCTTCCATACTTTGTATATAAATTCCTTATGGTAATAACATTCATGCAATACCATGATCTATGCAATTTCTACTTTCATCTTCTCCTGTGGTAAGCCCTTAACATTTCATGCATGATCTATGACCTTGTAAATCTTTTATGCACGACATGCTAAGGGCTTACCACAAGAAATATATATGCAATTATGAAAACATTATATCAAATTATCATGAAATAGTTCAGGATGTTTTGAATAGGTTTTCTTAAATGTACTCGTAGGTTAAATACCAAGCTCACCTGGTTAAAAAACTTGGTACGAAAATAAGGAATTTGCATATTAGATATGAGACCCCTATCGCTCACCATTCATACGTTATGAGTCAGATTAAAATTTCTGACAGAGCGACGGGAAAAAACAATATATATACCCCTACTATAGTCGCGGGAATACAAAAAACTTGAATCTATACAACATGGAAACATTTACAAAGGTCCGAGGGTTGGGGTCTACTTTGTAAATTAACCAAAAGTTTCAGAGACAACAATGCTCTTAATTGTAAAACTCGCGCACAATTACTAAATGTAATCATTGCTTTACATACAATTGTTCTTGATATCAACCATCGACAGATAAATGTGTTTTGTTTGTCACGTCTTTTTTTCACAATTTCATATTCTCTAGCACCATTGGTTTAATTTCAACGAACCTTAGCACACGCTATCCCTATGTGTAGGAATTTCAAGTTTGTACAAACGAAGGAGCGCCTTCGTATTCAAGAAAAGGGAAAATGGGGGAGGTAATAAAAGGTGAAGATAACTAACAGTGATCAATCTCATTACTCCTAAACGGAATGCAAAATAGAGAGTTGGGCAAACATAGACCCCTGGATCTACCAGAGGTGGAATTGTGTGACTAGGAGGACGGAGTATCCCCTGTTGACCGGTCACACCACCAGTGAACTCTATCTCTTGATCAGGTAAACGGTGTACTCCGTAGTCAAATCAATGCGCCAAGAACTGCCTAAAAATTGGTATGAAACACGTCAGACAGCATTTGACCCAATGAACTGTTGTATTGGCAAACTAGATCATTATAACGACCAAAGAATTTGCGAAATGCTGACTTTACACGAGATTGTTTAAATCCCTGTAACATCAACTTGTTTGCAAGTAACGTGTATGGATTTAAAAACTGATCACGCGTATAACAAGTTCTTGCGCATCGAATCAGTTGAGAGAGTAATAGACACCACATGCAGGTGATAATGGAATATTGCTATATAAATATGGGAAGTTGACGATAGAAAAGCTCATCCCGTTTGCCATAAGGATATATCGAATCGACATATGCAGCAGGAAATTAGTTTGAACAATTATAATTTGGCCTGTACAACCTTTAAAGACCATGTATTTCATCCTTCGGTGCCAGTTGAAGTAAAATTCATGTGGTAAATCCATGTACTGAAGGTTAAAATAAGAATTGGTATACTGTCTGATAAGATAAAATACTACAACAAGGCGTATAAAAAACATCTAGAAACTGGTCACTTTGCGCAACATTTAGCCTAAATATGACGGAAACTGAAAAAGACGTTAACAGTGATGAAGATATGATATTATACCGGGCTCACGAAGGGGGGAATTATGATTCTGATAGTAGTGACGATAATACGCCTAGCAAAATACAGAAAAACTGTAAGAAAACAAGTTCTCACACAGAACAATAGACATGACGGAACACCCGACAACAGCAAAATCGGCAAAAGACACCGAGGACACAGAATCGGCAAAGGACATCATGAACAAAACAGAATTAGCGAAAGGCACAATGGAGAACACAGAATCAGTGAAAGACATCATAGACAGTCCAGAATAAGCGCAAGACATCATACACAACACAGAATAAACAAAAGACACTATAGACCACAAAGAATCAGCGAAATACATCATAGGCAACATAGAATCGGCGAAAGATATCATAGGCAACCCAGAATCAGCGAAAGACACCCTTGGCAACCCAGAATCAGCACAAGACACCATAAACAACCCAGAATCAGTGAAAGACACCCTTGGCAACCCAGAATCAGCGCAAGACACCATAGACAACCCAGAATCAGCGCAACACATCATACACAACACAGAATCAACAAAAGACACTATAGGCAGCACATAATCAGCGAAATGCATCATAGGCAACATAGCATCAGCGAAAGACACCATAGGCAACATAGAATCAGCGAAAGACATCATGCACAACACAGAATCAGCAGTTGAAACAGAGTAGAACGTAGATTCTAATGTTCTAACAGAGGTTACACAAGACTGCGAGGTGCATGTACCCAAAGAGAGCATGAATGCTTTTCTCACAGTGGAGCAATTAGATAAAATACTTAATGCTATTGGTGACATCCCTTGCGATGAAGTGATAGTTGAGCTTACCAGTACAGGTGAAGGAAACATCATATCAAGATTGACATAATCTAATCATACGTTAGGTAACGATTCACAAGATGCAGAAAGTACAACATATGAAAGCAGTTTCGATCTAATTGAAGATTCTTCAGATGAATATGTACTTCCAAGTGGAGGTAAGAGAAAATGGCTTAATAGTTCAAGTTCTCTGGGGAAGAATAAAAATGAACATACATTTAGAAAGACGAAAAATGTCTGTGCTAATGAAAATGAATGTGAAGACAGTTGCAACAGCAGTTTTAATGAACCATCTACTTGTACGACTAGTACATTGAGATGTGGACGAAAGCAAAGAAACACAACAGAATGGAAAAGAAATAAAGCCAGGCAGCTTTGCAATAAAGGAAAGGCATACGCAAACTGCAAGGGCAGTAAAATCTCTTGGAGAACATAGAAAGAAACAACTTGCAAATGCAAGTACAAATGTCAAGACAAAATCAGTAACACCCAGAGGTCGGATATATTTCAAAGTTACTGGAATCTATCATATGATCGTCAAAGATATTTCATAAGGTGTTGTGCAATAATGTCAGAAAAGCGTGGAAAAACCAAAAATCCAGAAGAAGAATCAAGAAGGAAACACACTGTTCATTATTATTTGCCTATAGATGAGAGCAAGGTAGATGTATGAAAGAGAACACTTTTGGGAACATTGGATATTGGTGAGAAAACAGTTACGTAAGCATAGAAGAAGAAAAAGCACCCTCTCTTCAACAGACAATAGAGGAAAACATATTCCAAAGAACACAATTTCAGAGGATGACAAAAATTTTATCAGAGACCACATCCGTTAATTCCCAAGAACAGAATATTTGGACAGTTCTCTATCCATAAGAAAAATGTACAATTTGTACACTGAGAAGTGTAAAAAGGACTACAATGAGGCACAGAAATATTGCCTGTATGGTACAATATTTGGTACCGAGTTCAATGTATGGTTTCATAGGCCAAAGAATGATATACATATGCGCATTTCCTGATGCATTTGGAAAAAATAAAGCAGGAAGTATAAGGGATGGAAAAGCAAGAAGATAAACCGAGATCAACTGAAAATGTGATGATCAAAACTATCAACTTTGATTTGCAAAAGGTACTTGTTACTCCTAAAGCTCAAGTAAATGACTTATACTACAGCAGAAAACTTGCTACTTACAACTTCACTATATTTGATGTAATTACTAAAGAAACTGTTTGCAACATGTGGTAGAAACCATAGCAAAGCGAGGAAACGGTGGCGCTTCATGTCTTCTTGACTACAATAAAAGTGTGGGGTCAATCGATGAACTGTTGTACTATTCAAACAGTTGCACCGGACAACAAAGAAGTTTACCATTTAGTGGGATGTGTCTCTACTCGGTTGTTAATCTTCCAATTCAAAAGATAACACGCAATTATTTTGAAAGAGGGCACTCACAAATGGAGGGAGATTCTGTTCACGCTACTATTGAACGATCCACAAAACATGCAGATATGTATTCTCCCAGTGATTGGATGCTTGGTGTCCGCAATGCTAAAGTAAACCCACCCAAGTATGTGGTGAAGGAGTTGGCACACACAGATGCATTACATTTCAAAAGTCTTACAGATGACTGTATAGGCAACAGGGTTTTTGCAGAAGGTGGAGCAAGATTAAAATGGAACAATATCCATTCATTTCAGTATCATCGAAAGGAAGACCCTACCAAAATATTTTTCAAATACGAAATCAGTCCGCCAGAATATACATCAGTTGATATTTAGGGAAGAAGCAGTGTAGGAAAGCTGAGAAACATGAAAAATTACATCTTAAACCACTGTATTCAGCCTTATCCCAATATCAGATACCAAGTTCAAAGATCTAATGAATCTATGCAAGAAAAACATTCCTCAGAGTTTCTACTCACAGCTTCCTTACAAGGGGAATGTGTGCAACGTTCTGGAAGAACCCGATGAAGAAGACAGTTCAGATTGACTCAAGGTTACGGCAGAGCATCTCATAATCTGTGCACTGTGTGGCTTTTGTTTGTCAGTTTTGCCAAGAAGCGTTCCAAGAATTCATTTTTTTATCACATGATTCCATTTGAACAAACCCACAAAACAGGTTTGTTTCTTTTTTCTGATGTTGATGCGGAATCCGATGTTGATACGTGTTCTATTAATCTATCTGGTTTTTGTAGATCACATTTTCGAAGATTTCTGATATAAATGTAGCTACCCATTGACGATTATTTGTAAATGTTAGTAGATTAGCAAGCTGAACTGATATTATTAATATTGATTTGTGGGATGAAATAATGAAAGTATTTTTCACACTATTCATGGGTGTGTGTTTTGTTGAATGACAAATTCAGATATTTTTGTTTTGAAATAGTACATCCTATGACGTATACATGTACAAACTTCTTTGTTCTATTTTATAAATGGAATGAATGCATGATTTTTTGAACATGATTCACTTACGTAGCATCTGTTTCATTCCCATTCTGGATAATTTAAAAAGGCAGTAAGTGGAAGTTACGACCTTAAGTAAAGTAAACAATGATTGAATACTACCAAACCAAAAGGACGTATATGTGAAAATAGGTTTGAAAACAGATATAAAACAACATTAAAGTATTTCTTTGTGTTTCTAAATCGATTTAGACACTTTGTACCATATCGAAAAGTTTTGGATCAGGTTTCTGATTTTTCTTTGTGTTTTTCTCTCTTATTTGAACTCAAACTTTGCATACACATACGACCGTCTGCCTCTACAGCGACGATATGTCCAGGAGTCCGTGTTTTCTTAACTACACAAGGTGAAGATAACGAACAAGTGATCACTCTCATAACTCCTGTAACCAATACAAAATAGATAGTTGGGCAAACACGGACCCCTGGACACTCCAGAGATGGTATCAGGTGCCTAGGAGGAGTAAGCAACTCCTGTTGACCGTTGACTGGTTGACTATCTATTTTGTATTGTTTATAGGAGTTATGAGATTGGTAACTGTTCGTTATCTTCACTTTTCATGAATGCAAAGGATTATTGTAAATAGATAAAACGTCGTCAATTTATCAAAATGTCCAGTTGAAGGCCACAACAAGAGATTTTTTCCTTCTCATGTAGAAGCTTTTGAATAAACCGTGGTTCATAAGAATATAAAAACAGGTCAGCTAATAAAGGAGCACTATTCGTGCTCATGGGAATTCTAACAGACTGTTGGAAAACCTGATCTCCAATCTGAAGAACCACTGAACTAAAAAAATACAAAACTTATATGAGAGGTTCCTTAATGAAATGCAAAAATAACAATCCCGGAACCACAATAAGGGATTGGGATATATTGGACATTTTTTAAAAATCTTTTTCACGAACAACGTACCACAAATTTAGACCATTTCTTAGCGCCCAGGGCCGCAGCAGTGAGAGTTCTTTCATTTACCTATGCCTGCTGCGAGAGGGAACCTCTGTTTAAAGGTCATATAAGAAAGATCCCACTTCTAAATGCCGAGTGTTTGGCAAAGGAGCAATGACTACTAATATTTACGTCTTAGGTTTGACGCGGCCATGGCATAAGCGGGGCTATAACTCATGCCCTTCCGGTTAAGAAACGAAGGCCCTACCACTGAGCTACCGCAACCGACCAAGATTAGTAATGTTAATTTGCAAACATCCACACGAAGTGTAGATTCAAATTTGCTCAAATTATTGCCTCACTTTGGGTGGGACCACAGTATGGAACAAAGGGAATATACAAGGAAAACTGTTTTCTCATACAGTGTCTGCCATGCTTAGTCATACATGTATCAATATGCAAGCATCAAAAGATAGTGTAGGCTAAAGAAATAAATCCAACATTACGTCAACTGATGAGAGCAATGATTGATTTGATGCGCGCATCAATTCAGTTTATTGCTCTCATCGATTCCAGTGATGGGTGTATCAAAGTGGTGTAGTTATTGCTCGCAACTTTACATTTGGAGATCGATGTAAATAATTTGATGATGATCTCTTTAATTGAAGATATCTTTAACTAATAATAATGCTTTCATATAAAGAATTAATGCGAGCAACAATTCAATATTACTGTGGATTTGTTGAATTGAAGATGTCTCTAATTATATTCATGTAGTTGGCCTCTCTCTAAAATAATTATTGCGCACATCAACTGAATCAATAATATCATTAATTCGATTGAGGAGAGCATCAAATCAATATTATTGCGCGCATTAATATGATTGATTGTATATTGTTTAACGCCCCTCATGAAAATATCTCACTCATATGGAGGCGTCACGCATTAATATGATATCAATAATTGAATTAAATGCGCGCAACAATTCAATTGAAGAGAGCAATAATTCATTTAATGCTTGCAATAATTGAATTATTGCTCTCTTCAACTAAATTGTAGCGCGCATCAATTCAATTAATGCGCGCAATAATTGAATTGTTGATCTCTTTTTAAAAATGAAATCATTAATAACGCTCATCAATTCAGTGGAATGATTAATGCTATCAACAATTCAATTAATGTGCGCAATAATTCAGAATTGAAGATATCAATTATTTGCGGAGATATTTAATGGATTTGATGCGCGCATCAAATGAATTGATGATATTTTCAAATAATTAAAGATATCTTCTATTATTTGAGTTTATGTTAATTTGGCGCTCAATCCAACAGTACAAAGTTGATTATATATCTGTAGTCGTGAACCAGTCCTTGAGTGTCTGTCACAGGCCCGAAAAAAAGGTCGATCGCGAACATTACTCGCCGCGAACCAGTTTACCGCAGGTAAATCGCGAAATAAAAGAAGCTGCGAATAAAAGTTGGTTTACAGTAACTGACGTGGTGATCGCCACATAAATTAAATAAAAACCACCATCAATTCGCGGCCAACAACTGAATTAAGTGACCGCCGGCAGTTAGACAATTAGGTAAATTACTAGTATGTGGTGGACGCCATTCAGCTTAAGTGGCTGCCGCTAGATAATAAGTGGCGGTTGCCATACAAGAAGTGGCTTCCGCCACTTAAATTAAGTTACTCCGAGAGATAATGAATGGCAGTCACCACTTAAATTAAATGGCGGTCACCAGCTCATTTAGATGGCGGTCGTTAGCTAAATCTATATCAATTATCCATAGTGCCTACCGATGTTCGTTCACAATATTGGGATACTTTGTACTACGCGCAATTTTCTAAGGAAAATCATTCTATTTTTTTTTTAATAATTTACTTGTTCCTCAACAGGGTTGGCAAAAAAGTGGTCAATATGAGTATTGACCGGGCCGGTGGTCAATACTGGTTAAAACCGGTCAATACTGGTCAATAGTGGTCAATACTGGTTGATTGAAAATTGTTTGATCATTATAGTCTGTGTTGTTGGTTATTTTAAATGTTTCAGTGGTCATTATGGTAAATACTGTAATTCATAACATGCACTATCAGTGTATAATATACTTGCAAGTCATAATATTAAATAAATAATGTAAATGACTCAATTAAATAGGGGAAAATATAAAATTTTATTGTAAAAATTAAAAACTGCTTCGTGGCCGTATTACTTTGGCACTGACAACAGCATTGCAGTCTTTACATCTTGCTGTGGTCTTGTTGTTGTCCTCAACAATATCATAGAAATTCCAAAATATTTTGTTGAAACCATAGATAGTATGATGGGTGAAGTGTTTTCTATTTCTATTCAAATTCTTTAGTTTATCAAGAACTACCTATTGTTTCAAATCTTCATTTAATTGTTAAATAAACATTTTAGGGGGTGTATTGGTGATGTTTTCATAACAATAACATGTACACTGGTCCTCTCTTGTCCCAGAGTATGCTAATTAACACCTGTCAACTCTGTTTCCTGTGCTCAGGTACATCTCCTGCTCTGTACATTGCAACACATTATTTATCTACAGCATCTGTCACCCAATTCATATTAAATCACTGTGTTTATTTAATGTCCAGCTACCTGTTATTCTTAATCTGTCCAGGTACATGTATAAGCAGATCCTATTGTCCAGTTATGCTATATGTGACCCTCTTTTATAGTTCTGAAGATATTATGGTTACAGTTTCAGCAAACCAAATATATTAAACTTATGAAATTACATCTAATTATATTATGAAAATGATTGATAACCAATTGATCCATATATCATAATGAAAAGGCTTAATTTATCTTTGCAAAAAATATACAAAAATAGGAAAATGGACAGTTTAAATCTCAATTGACCAGTATTGACCACTTAGGGAGTATTGACCGGGACGGTTAAAACCGCTGGTTAAAACCGGTTTTAACCGCCCAACCCTGTTCCTCAAAGACCCATCATCTCACGTCTCTTTGACCCTTCCTGAGTATATGAACGACTAGACGTAAAGACCATCAATCTGTCACGACCCACTAGGGCCACCACGTGGTACTGCTACGGCTTCAAACAGAATGGGTGAAATCATAAGTCTAGAAAAGGAGAATCTTTACGATGAAAAGACGAAATGCAATATACCGAGCAGCCTCTATACATCAGTTAATTATATGTATGAAAAATTCAGATGACCTAAACAATACTTTCCGGTATCACAAACCCCTTCTTTAGTTGAGCTAAACAATACTTCTACGTATCCCAGAGCTCTTCTTTACATGGCATCGAATACCCCTTAGTACTCTCTACCCCAATCAATGGATACATTGTCCTTGTCACCCCTCCTAAAGTAGAAATCGGGAGTCAAAATCTGTCCAGACTATCCCAGGGTTCTTCTTTACAAGGCATCGAGTAGCCCTTAGTACCCTCTACCTCAATCAATGGATATAATATCATTGTCCCTATCACCCCTCAATTACTACAAATAGAGACTCGAAATCTGTAACGATCCCCGGCAGACACCTGGTGGTACCACTACAACCCCAAACTGAAAGTGGTAAATGATAGTCCTAGGGGTCCTCTACCTTGCCTTGATGTTCCTTCCGCCTTGTCTTCAAAGATTAATGCTGGAGAACCAGTCATAAAACCCCCTCTTTTATTAGAAGAAACGAAAAATGTCAAAGTTCAGGTGAGCTAAACAATACTTCCGGGTATCCCAGAACTCTTTTTTATATGGCGTCGAGTAGCCCATAGTACTCTCTACCTCATCCAATGGATACATTTTCCTTGTCACCCCTTTTAGAGTAGAAATGGGGAATCGAAATCTGTCCCGACCCCCGGGAGCCACCTGGTGGTACCACTACAGCCCCTAACTGAAAGTGGTGAATGATAGTTCTAGGGGTCCTCTACCTTGCCTTGATGTTCCTTTCGCCTTGTCTTCAAAGATTAATGCTGGAAGAGGAGTCCTAAAAACCCCTCTTTCATTTCGAGAAACGAAAAATGTCAAAATTCAGGTGAGCTAAACAATACTTTCGGGTATCCCAGAACTCTTTTTTATATGGCGTTGAGTAACCCATAGTACTCTCTACCTCATCCAATGGATACATTTTCCTTGTCACCCCTTTTAGAGTAGAAATGGGGAATCGAAATCTGTCCCGACCCCCGGGAGCCACCTGGTGGTACCTCTACAGCTCCAAACTGAAAGTGGTAAATGATAGTCCTAGGGGTCCTCTACCTTGGCTTGATGTTCCTTTCGCCTTGTCTTCAAAGATTAATGCTGGAAGAGGAGTTCTTCAATCCCCTCTTTCATTACGAGAAACGAAAAATGTCAAAGTTCAGGTGAGCTAAACAATACTTCCGGGTATCCCAGAACTCTTCTTTACATGGCGTCGAGTACCCCTTGTTACTCTCTACCACAATCAATGGACACATTGTCCTTGTCCCCCATTTTAGAGTAGAAATGGGGACTCGAAATCTGTCCCGACCCCCGGGAGGCACCTGGTGGTACCACTACAGTCCCAAACTGAAAGTGGTAAATGATAGTCCTAGGAGTCCTCTACCTTGCCTTGATGTTCCTTCCGCCTTGTCTTCACAGATTACAGCTCTAAAAGCAGTCATAAACCTCGTGTTACACGTTTTCTTACTAGGTTATGCGCAATGTCAAAATCAGGTGAGCTAATGCACAATTTTTTTATAAGAGTCACAGGATGGAGTTATTATTCACCAGATATTACAGAGAAAGTGTTTGTTTCATTATTTAATCCTGCTTCCTTACACCACTTGCTCAAAAGATTTCCTTTGTTGATTTCTTTTGTTACAAAGCAATGGTTATCACTCTTCAGGTGAGCTGATTTACAGAAAAGATTTTTTGAATGCAATATGATTTCAAATGGATTGGCACATGAAAATGGGATCAGTCTTGAGATAATAAAGCACCCCACATCATATAATTTTCCCTAGCATATCAATCTATTCATAGGTACTTAATGACTGATTTTAATATTCTGGTGAGCTAAATTATCAATGTGCACTTATACTTTCGTGCATGTAAGCTGAGAAATTGTTCAAAAAGATCAGAAAATGAAATGTGTGGTCAATTTTATTTCCTTTCATTACAAATTACTGATATAAATTCATTTCACCATTGGTGTACAATCTCTCAGGTGAGCTAAGTTGCCCATGAGTATTGCGATTGACATTTATTAATTCAAAACATTAATTAAATTAAAAATTTCCATTAAAATAGGTTTCAAATTAAATATTTTCCTATGGGTACTCTCAGTCCTTTGATGATTTTCCTTATTGGCTGCTGGTAGTTTATGCACTCTCCACATACTGTTCCTGTATGTATTATATCTACTGTACTGCCTGTATATTATATATATATATATATATATATATATATATATATATATATATATATATATATTTGTATGTGTATGTGAATTCAATGAGCCATATGGCTCACGGAAATAAAGAAACTGAAACCTGTGGTATTTTTGATAAATTTTTATATCTGAAAGAGTAAGAGGTGTTTTCATTGTGATAAGATTTTGAAGACAAAGAAGTGTTTCTTTATTTATGATTTAAATGTTACTAAGGCCACAGTCTTCATTCTCCTTGACGTTCGGCTTGGCATCTTTGACTACAATAATAAGGATTCGTATGAGCTGACATGATCTTTATAAATAAAACGTAAAACACGCCCCTGTATCTTTTCGATTTTCTTTGTCTCTGTTTCCCCACAAAAATGCCAAACCATTTAGACATATTAAGTGTGGTACACTTTAAATCTTCCTAGTCTGGACAATGGCTTTGTCTAAAATACTGTTTTTCTTATGCAATGGTACCACTTTTGCTACTTTCATTCTATAAAAGGTGAAGACAACGAACAACGATCAATCTCATAACTCCTACAAGCAATACAAAATAGATAGTTGGGCAAACACGGACCCCTGGACACACCAGAGTTGGGATCAGGTGCCTAGGAGGAGTAAGCATCCCCTGTCGACCGGTTACACCCGCCGTGAGTCATATATCCCGATCAGGCAAACGGAGTTATCCGTAGTCAAAATCAGTGTGCCAAGAACGGCTCAACAATCGGCATGAAACACGTCAGACAGCACTTAACCCAATGACAGGCTGCACTGACGAACCAGATCGTTATAACGACCATAGAACTTGCGAAATTCCGACTTCAGTCGAGACCGTTGAAACCCCTGTACCATCAACCTGTCTGCCAGCAGCTTACCTCGATTTAAAAACTGACTATACGCAGAACAAGCTCTTGCATATCGAATCAGTTGAGATATATAAACCATGTGCAGGTGATAATGGAATATTGCTACATAAATATGGGAAGCTGACGATGGAGAAGCTGAAATCATCCCGTTTGTCATACAGTTGAGTTGTCAGTTTGCTGTTAATTTTTACTTTCAATAAAATATCGAAGTATGAAGCAGAAGTGGAGGACTCTGTAGTGTCCTTTATTTCGAGCTCACAGGGATATATCAAATCGACACATGAATGAAAGTTATTATTGTTAATAGACAAAACGTCGTCGATATATCTAAATGTCGAATTGAAGGCCACAGCGAGAGATTTTTCTTCTCGCGTAGAAGTTATGAATAAATTCTGCTTCATATGAATAAAGAAACAGGTCAGCTAACAAAGGAGCACAATTCGTGCCCATGGGAATTTCCAACAGACTGTTGGAAGACCTGATCACCAAAGACCACGAAGATATTGTCAATGAGGAACTCTAGCATATTTTTTATTTCAACCTCAGAGTACTTGTGATTGGAATCAGTGGTGTTTAACAAAGTTTTTGAATGACTGATCACTAGATATGAATATTTTCGTTTTCCATTTTTGTTGAAAAAGCAACTGTCTATGATGTCAAAAAGTCTACTCTATAATTTATTGTGAGGAATGGTCGTGTATAATGTTGAAAAGTCATAGGTTTTAATATTATTGATTTGGGAAAAGTTCTGCGATTTCAAGTTTATTGACAGTTCTCTAGAATTTTTTAGAATCCACATTTGATTAACACCACTTCTGCCATATGTAGTCGCACAGTAAGTTTGAAGTTTCTCCTTCACAGCTGTTAATGTTTGTGAGGAGCAAAGATAGGGGCTTGGTAGAGCACTTACTGGATCCAGCAATTTATCTTTGTTTGTAATGGTTTTTATGTAGTTTAGGATCCAGTATAGGTACGATAAATCATATTCACTCGACCCATTGACTGGCATAATAAATGTGTCTAAAACTGAAGCATGGTTTTGAAGAATTTCATCTTAAATCTTTTGAAAGGGCAGTTGGAGTATAAGTACGGTTACCTAAAGTGGTATTAATGCCAAGTTCGATTAAAATAGTTGTAATAATGAGCCTTACAAAGACAATGTTACTAGCTTTGATATCTCTCTGGATAATTGCTTCTGTTTAGAATACCGTTTTTCTTATGCCATAGTACTACTTTCATTCTATCTGGATAATTACCCGTCTAGAATATTGTTTTTCTTATGCAATAGTACTACTTTCATTCTATCTGGATAATTACCCGTCTAGAATACTGTTTTTCTCATGCAATAGTACTACTAATGCTACTTTCATTCTGTCTGGATAATTACTTCTGTTTAAAATACTGTTTTTCTTATGCAATAGTACTACTTTCATTCTATCTGGATAATTACCTGTCTAGAATACTGTTTTTCTAATGCAATGGTACTTCTTGTGCTACTTTTATTTTATCTGGAAAGCTACAGTTTAAAAGAGAAAATTTTACAATAGATGCAAAAGGTTTAGGAACTTTCTTGTGTACAGTCTTTGCTGAAATTCCGTATTCCAAGTATACCCATGGCTTTCCGTACACTTAATTTACTAATGCATTTATTGATAAAACTTTTAACAGGTTCAAAAACGATATGAAACCCAGAATCATTCCACAACTCCTTTTCAAATACAATCTATTATTTACTAAGTTTTGAATTTATTCTTTATTGAGTTATAAATTAACTATATGAAATACTAACACAAGAGGTCAGGTTGCACAACATGACCCCTATCGTGACACATGCTCATTACCACGTCTAAATAGTATACATTATTGCTACCATGAGCTAGCGACTTATGCATGTACAACATCTGAAATTGAGATGAAATGTGTAATTTCTGGGAATGTATTCCTCCCAGATGTCATATTCTCACCTGATTATTTTATGCTGAATATCTTACGTAAATTACAAAATCTTTGTACCACGTAAAATACGCAATACGTATATTTCAAGGCAAACACTTGTGTGCGGGTATCACAGTCTTAGACAGCATCTAGTTTCTAAATGTAAATGATATATCTTTATTATCCATCTGCCAGTCTGGGGCCCATTTTACAAAACAACTTATGACAAAGTCGCAAGTCTTTTATTGTATTACACAGTTACTGCTTTGAGTAAACGAAGTAAAACCTTTCTGAGGCTTAATTTTCAACATTTAAAAAAAAAAATTGCATTTGGAGTGAAGGATCTTACAGTAAATTGGAAAATTCCAGTATGTAAAGTTGGTCATCAGTTCTTTTGTAAAACGTGCCCCCGAACTTCATTTCAATCCAGTCTTTGATCTTCAAGGTACTTTTCTTTATTAAATTCACCAAAACTTCTTTGGTTTATTGCCATGTATAGAAAAGCAGAACAATCTAAATATCTCGCATTTTAATTGCCATTTTTGTTGCTTTGACATTGCAGTAAAGCACCTTCAAATGTACAACCAGCTAGTTTGGTCCATCTTTGATATAATGCATAAAAAACCCAATAACAAACATCCATCAACTATTACAAGTCAGCATCATACCAAGCAAATAATTCTCCTCACAGGCACTGTCAAAGCAAACAATATTGTTCATTTTGATGAGAATCTGGCAGTGATATTCTGTTGCAGCACTGTAAAAAAACAAACAACTACAGAGCCGCCGCCTTCTTTCAAAGTGAATGAGAAAAATTCACTTCTGTCCGATTCACATTAATTATTTGTTGCATTTTCTTCGGTTTTTTTTAGGACAGCATGTTTTTAATACTTATATAGCAATATACTTAAAACATATATGATCATACCTGAATCCAGGTTACATAATTTCATAAGAAATGTACAGATGTCTAGTCTTAGTTTATAGACAGTTAAGTTCTTGATAGAGCTTCTGGTGTCCCAGTGCTAGAAATCGGGACATGATTATGGAACTTTGTGATTTGGTTCTAATACTATGGCCTTTCACTTGCTCCAATTGTGCTTGTCAGACTATCTCCGTAAATTAACTTTGTGAGAACAAAACAAAGGCCTCACTGTTTCTTTTCAATCAAAGCAAACAAACTTTCAATATGTTTAGCAACAAAGTCCACCATTGTGGCGTTTTTCCTCCGTGGAGTTTCTTCACAGACTGTTGATTCTGCTCTCTGGCTCGAGGTGCTGGGTTCCTCCCCTCTGTCCTCTGTAGTCTGTTTACACCCTGATTTGTCATCTGGTTCTTGGGAAGGTTCAGTTTTAGTTGAACTTGAGTCACTGCTACTCCTGACACTGCTATCAGAAGATTCTTTTTCAGACTCCTCTGCTGGTCTGTCTTTCGTCTGGTCTTCAGACTTGGCCAATTCTCCATCTTTCGTCTGGTCGCTGGATTTAACTGATTCTTCCGTCTTCTTCTCCTCACTCTGTTCATCTGCACTCACACGTCGCTTCTTTGATGGTGCCTCTGAAACATTTTATGATTAAAGTAAATACTTGTACACTGAAGAAGTAAATTCTACCGTAAACTACAGGATGGGGGCTTTATTCTTCACTGCTTCATATATGAACTTACAGTGAAAACTGCCTAATCCAACACCTGTCCAATCCGGTTCACCGGGCATTCCGACCCTTATTTTCAAATTTTTAGAAAAAATTGTTTCCCCAAGTGCATGTCGGATTAGACAGGTTTCTTTGTATATACATAAGTACAAAAGATGAAACTTGGGCATTAGTGAATTTTCTCTAAACCAATGTCTCAACACATAGTGCTATTATGATTAACCACGGTAAAAACACATTCGGTTCTGATTTTATTTTCCGGATTTCAGTTCCGTTTTGTTTACATTTTACAATATCCCATTTTGTTTGCTGCACGCACTATGATTGGTTTAATATATTCATCCATAATATTCTAACATAACATGGCGACACATGCAAAGAAATCGGAAGGGTGGGAACACTTTAATTTCCTAAGAAAGGGGGAGTCGAAAGTTTTTAACAAATCAATCAGTCTGCAAAATATTCTTTTTTAAAAATTTTATTATTTAAAATATTCAAGTGCGAATTTAATACGTTGGTAAGTGGTAGCACAGTGGTAGAACGTTCACTCATGACCGAAAGGTTGTGCATTCCAGCCCCACTCAAACCTGAAACATCTAAGCAATAGGTAGTGATTGCTCTCTTGCCAAACACTCGGCATTTAAAACTAAGAGTCACAGATCTTTTGGATACAACCTTAAAACAGAGGTACCGTGTCGCAGCAGGCGTTGGCATGTTTAAGAACCCTTACTACTACAACCCTAATGCCATGCATAGGTCTAGAGTACCTAACCTACAGCTTATAGTCAATTAAAAAAAAGCTTGAAAGCTTACGTTTGCCTGTTGTATTGCACATGTCTTTAAATAGCTATTACTCAATTTATTTTGTTGATTAAAATGCATTAGAAATTAACCTTTGCATTTGTACAGAGAAATAATTACTTCAGGGTCCTCATTACTCTTGAAATCATTAAGTTATTCTATTCTATCACACTGTGACAATATAAAAATCGAACTGAAAAAATTAAAATCAAGGCTTTTTTCCCCTGAACCAACTGGGAAAATGTTTGAACTGAGACAGTCCTACTTGCACATAAACAAGTTAGAGGTGCAATGATTCACCGTGATGCATGTCAGCCAAATAGATTCTTCATTCACAACTGAGCAACCTCAGTTTGGTGCATTATAAAAGAAGTCATCTATTCAATTCCTTTAACTATTCAATGGTGCCTCTGATTGGCTAGAAAACATCCAATCAACACTTAGATCACTAAAACAAACAAGATGGACACTTAGGTCACTAAAACAAACAAGATGGAGGAGCATGATGACAATCCAATGATCAAAGATCCTCTCAAGTCACTTGAATCCAAAGGGTGGGAGTATTTTGGTTTTAGATAGGTAGTAAACAATTAGAAACATGCGACATTTGTTTTGGATTATTTCCAATGATTTGCTGCTATCTTGTAATGAGTGACATTGAGTGGTTAAGACAACTTCTCGAGTCAAACTAGCATATCATGCATTAAGATTTGTATTTGTGATATCATATATCTAATTTCTACAAGTTTCTCCAAGTCTAAGTTACTTAACGCATCACGGTGAATTGTTGCACCTTGTTTTGTTTTGTTTTTTGGGTTTTTTTAAAATTTCTGATGATAATTGTGTTGTTGTTTTTTTTATTTCTGATGATGATTGTGATTGAAAATATATAATGTTGAATACAAATAATCGAATCGAAAATAACCGAATCGAATGGCTAAAATCGAAGTTTGTGAATCATTGCAGCTCTACTAGGTCACAGCAAATTCAATTTTAGTATAAAGCTAGTTGGATTTGAATGCACCACCCTACAAAGTGTACATAAAATGATGATACCTTGCTCTTTATCTTCCTTTTCACTTTGACCTTGGTCAGAACATGACCTTTTGAGGGGATGCTGGGTATGATGTTCCACTTCCTGCTGCTTTTGGTGGTCACGACAAACTTGAAGAATGTAATGGAGGCTTTCTTCCAGCAAAGGATTAAGTTTCTTTGGCGGTTGTACAGAGAATATCAAGAGCATAGCTCTTAAGTCCTGTAAAATTAATACAGTACACTCTATTATCAAAACCACGTCATGAAGAAAGCTGCAGGATATTGTATCATTCCCATTAAATGTCATTACTTCTTCAGTGGGAAGAAAATGTGGTGATTGATTTTTATTATGGTTTATTTCAAGACAAACATATACATACCCCATTCACCCTCTGACATATGCTAATCAGTTCTTTCTCATAACGGACATTTTCAATGGCTGCTTTTTCGGCTGTGACAGATGCCACAAGACTGTCCAATAGAGATCTCCCCTGGTCACTCAGAACCTGTTGATGAACCTTAAATTACAAGAACAAATGAAAGACAATGCTACAGATGTTCTGGATTGTTTAGTTCGGGGTTTTATGAAACACATCCCTAAGTGTTAATCTTATCATACCTAGATGAAGGTAGCTAGCATTGCAGAAGTAAATCACAACCCTCGCAAGTGGGTGATGAAATTTCCCCAGCAAATATTGCTACCTGTATCACCCATTAAAACAAGAAAGAAAGACATTTTATTGTTTATATTTTTATGTATTTTTAAAAAATATAAACTAGATTTCAGTACTAAAATATCATATCGTTGACCATTTCGTTACTTTGAACGGAACAGCCAAGCAACCTTTGACCTTGACAATGCTCCATATTTGGTAATGATTACGTGAAAAGGTGGTACTAAAAACCGGATTGAACTAATTTGCAACAAACATATATTCATTGTCCATTGTCAATTTCAAAAGAAATATAAGAGGAAAGATTCAGTGAATGCAAATATAACTAAATGGCTGGTTCCCATTTGCCCTCGGAATTCTTTTCCTTGCCCTCCTAAATCAACCAGATGAATTCATCTACAATATCTATATGTACAATAAGTGTCTAATTACCGTGCTTTATATATGTATATGTGTGTAATTAGAAAAATATACAGGTACAATAACATGTACAGCATAAAAAGCATAGTGATTTTTATTAATTAGGCCATTTTTACCTTTGGAAAGAAGTTACAGAAGAACTGGTAAATGTTGGGATTGTTCAGTGACAGCCTCTCGTCTAGTAACACTGAGTCCACATACTCAATAAAATAACTGCAGTTACATAGAATCCGGATACAAGATCTGTCAACCTGCAACAGTCAAAAATCACTGATCAACAACAATTCAGGACCATAGGAAGAAATCCACTCCCATTATCAACTGCAGCATAATTATACTGAAAACCAACCTTTTTATTCACCTATTACCTATGAGGAAATGACATGAATACCATTTGTGTGTGAGCCAACATTTACACATTGTGCATTCTTGTACATATGACAAAACTAATATTCTTTTTTTGAGGGGTGGGGGTGGGGGGTGGGGAGAGATAAAATAGTGCTCTAAAGTCTTGAGGATATTTCTAGCAAGCAAATAAAAGTTGATTTGTTGATCTACAGCTAACTTTATTTCAGTACATGTACATGTATCTCATCTCGTGTTAAAATTTGCAAAATAAAACTAAATACTGTTGTTAAATCAAATCACTTTGCCAGTTTAAAAATTTTGATCTAAGCTCTATTCAACAAGGGGGATGGGGTAGGGGTTGAGCATGGTTCTACCTCTTTTCCTGTCCCATCCTTTCTTAACCCCACTCCCATTTCTCTCTCCTCCATCTCCCTCCCTTTTCTCTCTCCTCCCCCTATTTCCCTCCCATTTCTCTCTCCTCTATCTCCCTCCCATTTCTCTCTCCTCCATCTTCCTCCCCTTTCTCTCTCCTCTATTTCCCTCCCATTTCTCTCTCCATCTCCCTCCCCTTTCTCTCTCCTCCCCTTAATTCGCTCCCATTTCTCTCCCTTCCACCCTCCCATTTCCCTCTTCTCCCTCTCCCTATCATTTCTCTCCCTTCCTCTATCTCCCTCCCATTTCTCTCTCCTCCCTCTCCCTAATTCCCTCCCATTTCTCTCTTCTCCCTCTCCCTAATTCCCTCCCATTTCTCTCTCCTCCCTCTCCCTAATTCCCTCCCATTTCTCTCTTCTCCCTCTCCCTAATTCCCTCCCATTTCTCTCTTCTCCCTAATTCCCTCCCATTTCTCTCTCCTCCCTCTCCCTAATTCCCTCCCATTTCTCTCTTCTCCCTCTCCCTAATTCCCTCCCATTTCTCTCTCCTCCCTCTCCCTAATTCCCTCCCATTTCTCTCTTCTCCCTTTTCCTAATTCCCTCCCATTCTCTCTTCTCCCTCTCCCTCCCATTTCTCTCTCTTCCCCCATCTCCCTCCCATTTTTCTTCCTTTCCCTATCCATCACCTCTTTTTCACCTTTCCCTTCTACCCCATCTGTTCCATATATAGTACCTCATTTCTTTCCAACTACATATGCCCACTAGCTTTTGTAGTAAATAAAAATCATAAAACAGTATTTTTGTATTGGAAGAATTTTTTTCCCCCAATATGGACTGAAAAATTAATAACCAAATAAGATTAAAAGAAACTTTGCCCAAGATTCTCAACATGTAAAACTGGAATATCTCATCTATAATATCATACCTCAGAATGATAGATTTCAAACCATAACTTTGCAAAATATGGGGAATGCAGCGGAACACCTTCAATGGCTACCATAGCACCTACAAAACATTGGAGTCTTGTTGATAAAAAAAAAATCAAATAGGCTATATCTGGTTACTTAAGAATAAGTAACAGTAATACAACACAATGTCAGTATGGGATTCAACAAATGTAAATCTAGGCTGTCCATACATACTCAGGTTTATGATGGGTTCTGAAAGACTCTGGTGATTAACAGCCACGCGGCAGATGAGATCCACTAACATATGATATGGGGTGAAGAACTCGGACAAGGCAGCATCATACATTTCGTCTACACCCTGAAAAATCAATACAACCACATCTATATATCATAACAACTTAAAGTGCACATGCATGTTTACATTTCCAGTGTTTTCGCTTTCCATATCTTTACCAATTGTAATGATAGCCATTTCCTCATGAATGCACTGAAGTTGTGAATATGTGTATGAATCTTGATACAGTACGTTTATTTTAATGGTTGAGAATTCCAACAAAAATGAAAATAGAATGTAAATATAATAAATTTCATTTTTTAAAAATACATGAGGGTATGAACTGCAATGCTTCACGCCAGAATGCTTTTCATAAAGCACTAACGTTAACGCACTTCATAAAGTATACTGGCGTAGAGCCTCACAGTTCCTGTCCTCATGTACATTCAAAAATGAAATTTCTTTCTTTAAAGGTTTTCCTTACATAAGCTAACATGAAAATAGACCAATTCAATATACAGTATTTCATTACTCTGTGATATTAATATTCTTCAAAGCTGACATTGTGTCACTTGACTTTCTATGAGACTTAGATGAAATATTTACATATTATTATGGGTCTATACAACAAGGACCATGCAAATCACACAATGATAATTGTCCTTACCTTCGTGGCTTCTATCTGACTAGAATGTAACATCATGTTAAACTGTGGCCTGGGTGGACGGATATTAGACTTTGGGCCAATAGGCTTCTGGCCTCGCCTCGGAAAATAGGGTCCAGGAGAGGACACTGAAATAAATAAGAAAAGTTGAACTTGCATGGAAATTCCAACACAGTACCTCATATTACATTGCCATGGAAATTCCAACAGTATCTTATATTACATTGCCATGGAAATTCCCACACAGTGTCTTATATTACATTGTCAAGGAAATACCCACACAGCAACGTATATCATATTGTCATGGAAATTCCCACACAGCATCGTATATCATATTGTCATAGAAATTCCCACACAGCACCTCATATTCTTTCATAACTGTATTGTTACCTGGTATGTTGCTTTCTTGGAAAGCTAGATGAACTTGGGTTAAAACAGGAACTATTGTATGAACACATTCACTCTGATAAGTAAGCACCATTTCACGTAAAACATCTGTAAATCAAAGAAAAACTTCATAAAAGCTGTCAAAGGAAAATATAATATCACTTAAAACGTCTGTAAATTCGAAAACTTCATAATAACCGTCACAGTGAGATACAATTTTCTGCTTTAAACTATTTCAAAATGCACATATCTTTGAGTTTCAGTTAATTTTGGATGTGACTTACCTATTGCACTGTTCCTAATCTCTGGAGGGGTGTAAGAGTTCAGGAGGGTGAGTAATTTCTTGGTGAAGTCCATCCTCTCTTTCCAGTTTTGCAAGACAGTGTTCATGTCATTAGAGGCTGAACCTGAAGTTCACAAAGACAGTGTTCATGTCATTAGAGGCTGAACCTGAAGTTCACAAAGACAGTGTTCATGTCATTAGAGGCTGAACCTGAAGTTCACAAAGAAGACTGTTCATGTCATTAGAGGCTGAACCTGAAGTTCACAAAGAAGACAGTGTTCATGTCATTAGAGGCTGAACCTGAAGTTAACAAAGCATACCTGTCCATGTTATTCATGTATAACCTAATCATTCTGTATACACACAAGTGTACTATCTATCATCTTCGCTAGCCAACGGTGACGACCCACAGAGTTTCTCTATTCAATAGAGAAACACCATGGATCGTCACCCTTGGCTAGTGAAGATGACTATCTATCTGCCAGGGTCATCAGAGGCTGAACCTGGATTTAACAAAGCAGACCTGTAAAACCTAATTATTCTGTCTACAGACAAGTGCATCATCTACCTGCTTTCAAAGATACCATCACCTGTGGTTCATACTTAATAGCAGTGAATTTGGATTCACACTAGATATGAGGTATCACGTGAAAATGGACAAGATCTATTCATCAGAATGATTCTGGGTTTCATATCCATGCAGAATTATACAGAATTGTTGACTTATATCACATGATGAGTAATTATCTCCTTTCTATCACACCTATTTGCTACATACCCTTCCGTTCGTGATAGTACCGGGCTACTTTGAGAACTGGTAGAAGGATCCCCAACAGTTCCACTATGTCTCCAGTCACATGACAAGCTGTGGCCTCATGATACATAGCATGTAGTGTGTTAAATGCCTACAAAACACAAAACTGATTTATACAATACAAATATAGTCATGCAATTGGAGCATACTAGTACGTTCAGTTTCTCGAAAATTCAAAATCTATAATAAAACTTTTTTTTAAATCAAGAGTTTTCTCAAGACCAAAAATCAGCACAATGATTAGCCAATTTTAGATTTTATACTAAGCAGATATAACCCTGTCTATTTGTATGAAGGTGGTAAAAACCCTGTAGTTTATTTACCTCCTAATCTGAAGAGTGCTAGATGTGAACCTTTTGACATAAAAAACAACTGTTATACAGAGTTATCTTTCTTGCAAAAATACACACTGTGATTGCAGACACATTTGGGTGCTGACTTAGCTAACAAAAATTTGGCGGTATGATACCAAACTGCTAAATTAAGCTAAAATTATCACCCACGGGAAAAACTTGCTATCCAATAGCACTTCAAGGTATCAAGAGTGAAATTTTACGGAGTATTTGTAATGGAACTAAGCTTTTACTTGGAGAGATCAGGAGTTTGAGAGAACAAGAGGTACTGTGAGCAATGCTCACTAAGAATACCCCCCCCCCCCCCCCCCCCCCAAAGATGTTGGTAATAGGTATAAACTACCTCTTTTCTGAGTGTAAAAAACAAATGGCATGACAAACCGAACCATATTGCTACTTCAATCTCCAGTGCACGTGACCTTTGGACCCCAAAATCGATAGGGAACATCTTCATCTCATGGGTAGTCCATATGTATGATAAGGTGACTGTAGGTGGAAAGGATAACGCTTTAGAGCCCGGAAACCATATTGCTACTTCGATGTCCAGTGTGCTTGACCTTTGACCTTTTGACCCCAAAATCGATAGGGAACATCTTCATCCCATGGGTAGTCCATATGTATGATATGGTGACTGTAGGTGGAAAGGATAACGCTTTAGAGCCCGGAAACCACATTGCTACTTCGATGTCCAGTGTGCTTGACCTTTGGACCCCAAAATCGATAGGGAACATCTTCATCCCATGGGTAGTCCATATGTATGATATGGTGACTATAGGTGGAAAGGATAACGCTTTAGAGCCCGAAAACCATATTGCTACTTCAATGTCCAGTGCGCTTGACCTTTGACCTTCTGACCCCAAAATCGATAGGGAACATCTTCATCCCATGGGTAGTCCATATATATGATATGGTGACGGTAGGTGGAAAGGATAACACTTTAGAGCCCGGAAACCATTGCGTCTACAGACGGACGGACGGACGGACGGACAGACAGACGGACAACCCGATTCCAGTATACCCCCCCACAACTTGTTGCGGGGGGTATAATGAGAGTAAATTTGTTTATTTACATGTATACATGGAAAATTCGGAACCACAAGATTACTTTTAGAGATCAAGAACCACCGAGTCACCTGAATAACCAATATATCACTTGCAAATCAAAATTTATAACTGAAAAATTCTATACATATACATGTATGTACAGTATTCCTGAATCCAATATTTTCCAACTTGTGGACAACATATCTGTATTCAGCAATAAACATAAACTGACACTCACCTCATGGTCATCTGCCGTCCCTTTAGCAATACACATACGATACTCACCTCATGGTCATCTGCCGTCCCTTTAGCAATACACATACGATACTCACCTCATGGTCATCTGCCGTCCCTTTAGCAATACACATACGATACTCACCTCATGGTCATCTGCCGTCCCTTTAGCGATACACATAAACCAATACTCACCTCAATGGTCATCTGCTGTCCCTTCTGACAGCAATGCACATAAACCGATACTCACCTCAGTGGTCATTTGCAGTCCCTTGTGATATAACAGCAGTAATCGGTCATCTTGATTGTCAATTAAAATTTTCAGTGCACTGAAATTCAAAATTAAAACATGACTGTGTGCACATCTACCAAAGATTTTCTTCCAATGTTAAGCTGAAAGTCTCAACACTAGGCAAAATATCTTGATTTGTACTTGATAATTTAATACCTGTTTTTCAATTGACAGAATTTACACCATTCTCCCATAAATGGCCTCTTACAACAGGTGTGACTTTAGGTTTTGATTACAAAATACGCTGGTAAGGGGACATTCTCAAATTACAAGTCAGTACACAAAATAGCAAATGTTGTAAAATTTCAAAATCACAAGGCAGTAATTGCATTGTACCTAATAAGGGTCTGCCAACCGGAACGGGCATCCAAGAAATCCAGATACAGGCGGATAGTGGTCCGCTTAAAATGGTTGACTGCCTGGATTTCTTCCTCTGAGCTGTCAGGGTACTTCGTGGCCATGAGCTTCATCATCTTGAACAACTCTTCCACTGCCTTTAAAGGTTTAATTTTAACTGTCAGACATTTTAAAAAGACTGATTCAAAATGATAAAATGTTCCGTACATGCGTCTCTTGGAAGATCATGCACAACAACGTCTCTCATTTGATCCATCACGGCTACTCGATACATAAAATGCTTACATTAGAAGTAATTATCTTTTGTTACCTGTGGCTTATTTAGAAAGTGTTTATAATCAAAGCTTAATTAGATGATACCATAATTAGAGGATGGTATAAGTATAGCACATCTACAGTGATAGCACACTACAAATTGTGATACTTCTTGAATTCATTAAAATAATTACATATAAAATTTGTCTTAAATCTACAGGTACATAAAGTACATGTCTAATTAACAACCACTTCAGTAAAAGTGTATCTATAATGCTACATTTGAAATCCACTTTACCGCTGTATACTGTGCTGGGTGACAGGAAATGTTCTTAAAGGCCCATTGGATGTTTTGGTGCTGAGCAAGCTGTCGTGTAAATGTACGAGACTGGTGACAACACATTCGCAGCAAACCATAATAAGACGGCAGCATAATGCGATTAAACATTACCACATCTTGGTCATCATGATCCGCTCTGTGTTTGAAATTTGAAATGCATGCTTTTATTCCACATTTGCATAATGTCACGACGAATCTGTGCAATCATAGTAACACTTCCAATATCTACATCTAACTGCAATATCATTCAAATTCAATTTGTTTAAAAAAGCAATACTGAAACACATGTAGCAACTCTTTTAAATCTTAAAGGAAATACAATTAAGCATGCATTGAAGTTTTTTATGAAATTTCCTGACATACATTATTCAGAATTGATATTGGCCAATTTACAGGACAATAATTAAAATATCTTTTCTAAAAAAAATTTTACTTACAGAATGTAATTGTATGCAATTTGTTTACATACACTGGCGTTGCTCACGATGGATTTGATATTCTCCGGACAATCTAAGCACACTTGATACCAGAAAAACAAAAGTGCCTGCAATTCACAAAATAAACCAGTATGCAGAAAATGGGAAAACTATGAATTTCTAAACACTTCATTAACCTTTCTTTCTGTAAAAACTACCTCAGTAACATATGCATACATGCACATGTATATACAGTAGGTATTCACTTTCCCACAAAACAAAGCATCTTCCTATACATGTACAATGTAAGTAACATATCAAATATGTCAATCCACTAGTTGTCGTTTTTCAGTTTCTCTTTACCTGTTTGTTGTGATGCATGGAGATCTGGGGCTCACAGAGCTTGGGTTGAAATAAATTCCACAGGTCCAGGAAGTACTTATTGAACTAATAAACAGAAATACATGAAAATTAGCATGTTCATCAATACCATTTGTGTATCTAACAATCTTCTGTGATCCAGCATCTATGCATGTCATCTATTAAGTATATTCCTATGATCCATTTATCTTCTTTTTTTTTGTGACCAATGTTTGCTAGTATGCAAAATAAAATAAGCCCAAAATATATTCAGTAGAAATAACATACATGTATCAAATTTTTCAAACAGAAATACACCCTATATTCTTTCTCCTTACTTCTCACCTATCTGGTCAACTATGTAGATTTAAGCATTAATTAAGCTGGCAATCCGTGGATTGCATGTTTATTTCTCCATGGGTTTTCATTTCACCCTTCATTATAATCTTACACTGAAATTGCAATTTTTTGCTATACAGTATGAAGGAAAAATTTTTAATTTCCACTTCATAAAGTTATTACACACAAACAAGTATCCTAAAAAAAAAATTATGACAATTTTGATTGGTGTGCCATTCTTCCTTAAATGTATTCAAAGACAAACACTCTGTTAAAACCATTGCATAAATGATTAATCAGTCCTATATTCTCCAGCAACCTACACACATGTATTGGTTAAGATTTTGTGAAACTAAATTCAGTGTACTTAATGTTTATTGATGCTCACCATTAATTTTTCTGTTTTCGAGATTAAACAGAAAGTCAACACAGCAAAGTAGCTAATCAGTTTTGTGGTCCCATGATTCTGAGCATCTGCAACGAGATCAAATTCTTCATTATCAAGATAAAATATTTCTAATTTCTATAAATTTACACAAAATATAGCACAATTAAACAACTCAAGAACAGCTGCCTGTGTTACGTGTCATAATAACAGAATTACCTGCGTAAAGTCTGGCACGGACCAACAGACTCAGCAGATGTTCATAGATCTGAAATAAAAATCCAATGGCAAACTCTTACTGCAAAAGCGTGAAAAAAATGTCTGGGTACTGTAAATGTTCATCTTGCCAATTTTTTTATTATTTTGTGCAATAAAATAAATGAAGCACTTCACATTAATAGACCCCCCCCCCCCCCCCCCCCCTAAAATGTATTGTGACAACAACTACATGTTTTGGGTCAATCTATGTAGAAAAAACATACATAAGATGGGAAAGTGGAAATGCAAAGCCTACTACACATCACAACAAACCTAGAAATCCTATCTGTTTATACCTTACCTATGATGCCTACACATCACAAAAAACCTAGAAATCCTATCTGTTTATACCTTACCTATGATGCCTACACATCACAAAAAACCTTGAAATTCTATTTATTTACCTGATGAAGGACAATAATAGCCTCTGTGGACATCTGAAATATATAGAAACCATACAATGAACAAATACTGGTCATTATCTCTCATGCATGTACATGTTATTCATTAACTTTCTAATTAAGTATCTATGTAGTAGCAAGGATAAACAAATAGATTTTGGAAGTAATTGCCTAAGGACAAGTAGAAATGTCCTACCTTAAATTAAGACATATATAAAACTATTTGAAATTGTTCATCTTGCATTTTATTAAATCAGTTCATTCATATCTATTTCTGTTTGCTTATTGTAATAAAGCCACGACCAAGTTTCCTCTGATGAATTATTATCACGTTCAGGGTCCTTTTCTCCCCACTATACATCACAAACTTGTCCATGTTTGAATTCATCAATGCACTGCACATTCACCTTGACAATGCGTGCAAGTAGATTCAACAATTTGCACTCGATTTTTAACTTCGCCATACATTGAATTGTTTTAGTGATCCATGTGATTTTCAACTTCGCCATACATTGAATTGTTTTAGTGATCCATGTGATTTTTAACTTCGCCATACATTGAATTGTTTTAGTGATCCATGTGATTTCTCACTAGTGAGGTGTATGTATTTTCATTAAGTTGCCGGATGAATGTTGACATACTTTCAGTTTGATTATCAACACTGTCAACACATTTACTTTTAATTTCATTATCTTATATTTCTATTTATTTTAAAACTTCACTTGCCCACAGACAAGTTTGTCTTGTAATTTTACCTGTATGACTCTTACAATATGGTTGTCCCGTGCATCGGGCAGTGCTATTTGTCTACCCCTGATTAGTGTAGCATGGACTACTGCATCAGGCAGTGCTATTTGTCTAAACCTGATTAGTGTAGCATGGACTAATGCATCGGGCAGTGTTATTTGTCTACCCCTGATAAGTGTAGCATGAACTAATTGCTTAAACTGCTATGAAATGTTTACACAATCCTGTATACACATTCACATACAGTGTCTCCAGGAATGGACAATAAACCCATTCACTGGTTTTTTGGGTTTTTTTGGGTTTTTTTTAAAACCATAATTGTTTAAAAATGTTTTGTTCTTGCTATTTGTGCAAAACATCCCACATTTCAATTCAATGATAAACATACTGTCATTTCTTTATGAGGACTAAGGAGGTTCCTGGTTTGTCTGAAAGTGTTTCTGAAGTGAGTGCTGGGCACAAGAGAGGTCAGCAGACAGGCTGCGGCACTCCTGACCCGGGCGTTGTTATTGGCCAGTAGATAAGGCTCCACCCAGATGTCCATCTGACTCAGAACCCATTGACTGGCCAGTCGGTTCCTGGTCACTTGAGCAGCCATCCACTCCAAACATGGCTGTGGGCAGCACTTCGTAAGCTGAAGACAAGTTTTATGAGTTCTCTTATTAAACAAAAAATCAATCTAAATCATGGTCGAGGAGAAAATGTCCTTTTATACACATGTAATAGCCAAATTATCTAATTTCATTTATTTTCACATCCATTTAAAAAAGAAAGTTCAACAGTTTTGATCTTTTCTTTCAGAGTTTTATGTCAATCCATGACAAAAATCTACAGCAAACAGAACAGAATGGAGCTGTCCCAGTAACCAGTCATTTTAAACACCATTTCTTCGGTTTATTTACCTCCCAGAACTTTTGTAGAACATACTGGGTGAAAGGTGGAAGGCCTGGAGGTCCCGCCCCAAACTCCACCAACATGGACATCAGTTTGAAAAATGGCTGGGAATGCTGTTAATTGAGAATAAGGATTATTTCATTATACATGTTATAGATGATTGTTTGAATGAATAACATCCTCAGATTTACAGACCACTACAAAATTTGAAGAAAATTGAAATTTTCTAGTTTCGACAAGCATTTTGTACATATAGGAATACATGCCCCTTACCAGTCCCATGTCCCATTTTTTGTATAATATTTTGTGTGCAGTTCCAAGTCAATTTATTTGCATAATATTTTGTGTGCAGTTCCAAGTCAATTTATTTGCATAATATTTTGCATAAATAATCTTACATTAAGAAATAGGAAAACAGAATTTGTTATGTCTATACATATTGTTGCAACTACCTCTGGTGTTGAAATGTCCATTATATCACTTTTTGGATACAAATTGGGACAGAGAATTCACACAATAAAAAAGAATGTGTCAAATTTTAGATTCCCGTGATAAAGTACTGTATAGTGGAAAAAATTCAGGAATGTAAAAATCACTCAGCTGTACACATATGGTAGTAAGCCGTATACCAAAGTTTACCTCCCTAAATCAAAGCATAATGAAAAGAAGTCCAGAAAGCTAAGTTGTGACAGACGGACTGACAGACAGAGTACAAACTGATAGTCCCCTTTGGTTCCACCAGATAAGAACTAGTTACTAGTAAAAGAGCGTTACTTTTCAAACAATTACACTAGCTTTCTCTTCACTTTAACATTATCAAAGCAATCAATATTAGCTGTCATTTTGGTGTAGAATTGTCATTTACAGTGTACTATTCAATGACAGATATAAACTTTTGTTATGAATATTTATGTTAGAAAATCTATTTTTAGGCTCTGAATAAAGCAAAATTACATTATTGTCTTCCCATACAAAAGTTTATTTTTATATAATGCTATCTATTCAATAGAAACAAAATCTTTATTTTGATAAAATCTTAAACTTAGTTTTAGAGTTTCAACTTGCTTACCTCAAAATTTAACTTCTTGATCGCATTAAAAACCATTTGAACCAACTGGAAAAAAAATACAGAACAAGATACAGGAATATGATGACACCCTCGATAAATATGATTCGGTTGGATTTGGATTAGTAAACAGAACGAAGCGGATTTTCTACATCAGATTAAAAAACAACCAAATACATACAGCGATGGCTAACTGCTCATTCCATCGACTAAGACTGAACAACAGGTTACAAGTTTGACGAATATTGATGCTGTCTCGGATCTGATTAAACAGGAATGGAAAGCCCTTCCCCCCTATGATTGCAGTGTAATCTTTATCAGAGACGTGCAACTGGTTGTTCTCTCCGCGAGATTTTTCCACCAGAATGGCAATTAACGTCACCATTTTCTCCAGCGACATGGGCTTGTAAGTTTCTTCTGTGATGGTGATGACCTCCTCCTCTTCATCATCAGACGGAATCTCCACCTGGAGGAGGTAATAAAGATGTACTTCATCATTTGATACATATACTAAACATTCATGATGCTTGTCATCTTCTGAGTAAAATAGGTCTTGACTGTACAAACATGCAACTTCGATTACCTTATTCCAATAGACTCAACCCCTCCCACCCCATCCCACCTCTTTGTAATTTCAATGTACATTTACCCAGTATTTTGCTCCATAAGAGTCATTTGCAAAGTTTCTTTACATTTACAAGTGTATATCAAAAATGAATGTCACAATTCACTGTATGTTAATAATTACATAGGTCTCTGCTTGTTTCTGTCCCAGATAGAAGTTGACCATTGTAGATATCGCATTCACATTAATCAAGAAGAAACTCTCCTCATCTCCCATCTTGGCAAACTCTAGCAGGAAGGCGAAATACTCTGTTAGAAATTTGCTGTGGGGTCGCACACCGTGATCCAACTAGTAAAGAATCAAAAGTAACAAATCAAATTCCACATCAGTTTGGCTGGTGACCACGAACTACTTCACAAATTCAAATGTTTTAAGTGCTACAAAGATCTTTCTTGAAGTGGACTTATGGAACAATTGCATGGGTTTACTAATCTTAGTAGTGGAGCAGAAGGTGGGACTTACTATAGACAACATCTAGGAACTATTGCATGGGTTTACTAATCTTAGTAGTGGAGCAGAAGGTGGGACTTATGGAACAATTGCATGGGTTTACTAATCTTAGTAGTGGAGCAGAAGGTGGGACTTATGGAACAATTGCATGGGTTTACTAATCTTAGTAGTGGAGCAGAAGGTGGGACTTATGGAACAATTGCATGGGTTTACTAATCTTAGTAGTGGAGCAGAAGGTGGGACTTACTAGACAACATCTAGGAACAATTGCATGGGTTTACTAATCTT
Organism: Ostrea edulis; assembly: GCF_947568905.1. Classification (NCBI taxonomy): domain Eukaryota; kingdom Metazoa; phylum Mollusca; class Bivalvia; order Ostreida; family Ostreidae; genus Ostrea; species Ostrea edulis. The sequence continues at coordinate 11,518,210 of NC_079168.1, forward strand.
AGTAGTGGAGCAGAAGGTGGGACTTATGGAACAATTGCATGGGTTTACTAATCTTAGTAGTGGAGCAGAAGGTGGGACTTACTAGACAACATCTAGGAACAATTGCATGGGTTTACTAATCTTAGTAGTGGAGCAGAAGGTGGGACTTATGGAACAATTGCATGGGTTTACTAATCTTAGTAGTGGAGCAGAAGGTGGGACTTACTATAGACAACATCTAGGAACTATTGCATGGGTTTACTAATCTTAGTAGTGGAACAGAAGGTGGGACTTATGGAACAATCGCATGGGTTTACTAATCTTAGTAGTGGAACAGAAGGTGGGACTTATGGAACAATTGCATGGGTTTACTAATCTTAGTAGTGGAACAGAAGGTGGGACTTATGGAACTATTGCATGGGTTTACTAATCTTAGTAGTGGAGCAGAAGGTGGGACTTACTATAGACAACATCTTTTTTATGAACCTTGTCACACAAGATTTACTTCCCAGTTCTGAAACATCGATTTCACCATCTTCACTGAAATATTAAAATACCCCGTTAGAAAAACATTGCCTAAGTAAATGTACATGAATGAAATTTCTGAAGAAAAAAAAGTTTCATGTTATAGCAAATTCGGCATGCAGCTATATTTCAGAAAACGTTTCTTCCAAGCCTTCTACATATACCAAGTAGTCTCATGTAGAGTATATACATTTATATGTATTCATCTGCATGTAAATGTGCATGCACAATTTCTGTACAACATTCACCACACACTCCATGTTAAAGGTTTTCAATATCACTCTTCAGTCACTGACTTTTAAATTATATACACACGAAAAAAAAATCACAAAAAACAATGCCTGAATTGTGTATCATTATAAAGCCTGTGAAAATTATGGGTGCTATGATGAATGGCTATGTCACAACTGCCCCTTGAGTTTAGTAGATACGACTGGTATATACCTTTCAATTAGTGGCTGAAGATACAATTCAACATGAGCTGGTTTAAGTTGTGATATAACATGTATTAGCAACCGCTGGAACATCTGAAAATACAAACACAACATTACCGTAATCATCAACATTGTCTATTTAATTAATCAATACAATACTGTACACATGTATATCACAAGAAAACCTAAAGGGGAATCATGTAATTCCATAATGTCAATGATGCATAATATATCGAAATATTATTTCCCCAGTTATCACATTTTTTATGATGCCTATGTATTAACCTGCCGAACATCTGAATGGAAATTTGTATTAACCTGCTGAACATCTGAACGGAAATTTGTATTAACCTGCCGAACATCTGAATGAAAATTTGTATTAACCTGCCAAACATCTGAATGGAAATTTGTATTAACCTGCCAAACATCTGAATGGAAATTTGTATTAACCTGCCGAACATCTGAATGGAAATTTGTATTAACCTGCCTGAACATTCGATTGGAAATTTGTACTAACCTGTCTGACCATCTGATTGGGACACTTTATGAGGATTTGCTGTGGCCACCAATCACTTTCTGCCATGTGATCCAAGAACCACTGAAAATCAAGAAGGATCATTGTTTACTATCACTAGATGTTTGTGATATACATGTATAATGATTGAACTATTCATTGTTTACTATCACTAGATGTTTGCGATATTATAGGATTAAACATTCTTTTTGAAGAATTTATTGATGTGTAAGCTCCGGACATTTTACTCACAAACTGAATAAAAGTGCAAAGCACTTTTATGTTAAGTTTGTGAGTAAAATGTTCGGAGTTTACACATCGATAAATTCTTCAAAAAGAATGTTTGATTCTTATAATTCCAATTGATTTATTAACAATTTCAAAAATTTGAATAGTTTCCCCGCATTATGTTATTTATTTTCAGGCGTGTATGAATACATCGCGTTTTCGGATTTATTGATGTATAAACTCTTGTTCAGCTTTATTTTTGTCAAATCAAAACAATTGTAATAAATATCATTGGAATTATACATGTATAATGATTGAACTATTCATTGTTTACTATCACTAGATGTGTTTGTGATTTATAAATGCCCCTAAACATTAACCTACTGTGGCCCCACAATATAATCACATTCAGCTGTGACTCCTAGATATGACCACATCCTACTTTGTCAAGGTTATTCTTGTCAAACAGGTTTAATAACTTGACTACATATGAAGTCTGTATCTTGTACAGTTCAAATGTTCTGGCCTCGGTTAAAACTATTCTGCATTAAACAATTTATGTAGCACACATTCCTCCGAAGAATTCAGATCAACATAAGCGATATCCATACCTCACAAGCAGCAGGACACGAGTTGAACTGCTTTGTGAGAAGTTCAATCCACTGTAGCATGGTGGGCTGAAAGAGAAAAGATTGGTCATATACAACATACTGCTGCAACAATCAGACTAAGCCAAATCCAATGATTATACATGTAACAATCACATGATAATTGACCATTGTTTCAACACACTTCTAATCACATAATCAAAGGCTCCAGTCTACAGAGTACCATTCCCACTCACCGAGTACCATTCCCACTCACCGAGTACCATTCCCCATCACAGAGTACCATTCCCCATCACAGAGTACCATTCCCACTCACCGAGTACCATTCCCACTCACAGAGTACCATTCCCACTCACAAAGTGGACATCCACTCACAGAGTACCATTCCCCATCACAGAGTACCATTCCCACTCACAGAGTACCATTCCCCATCACAGAGTGGACATCCACTCACAGAGTACCATTCTCACTCACAGTGACATCCACTCACAGAGTACCATTCCCCATCACAGAGTACCATTCCCCATCACAGAGTACCATTCCCACTCACAGAGTACCATTCCCCATCACAGAGTGGACATCCACTCACAGAGTACCATTCTCACTCACAGTGACATCCACTCACAGAGTACCATTCCCACTCACCGAGTACCATTCCCACTCACCGAGTACCATTCCCACTCACCGAGTACCATTCCCACTCACAGAGTACCATTCCCACTCACAGAGTGGATATCCACTCACCGAGTACCATTCCCACTCACAGAGTGCCATTCCCCATCACAGAGTGGACATCTATTCACCGAGTATTATATGTTTTTATGTGTCCATTGGGATGCACATCTATTGCAATCATGCATCCTGAGCAAATTCAAGGCATAATTTACACAGGACGCATGCCAAAGTGAATCACTGTATATCCCCTTAACTCTATTGGCTGGGGTTGTTGTAACATAATGCCCCCTTACCTTTTCTTTGGAATGGATCAGAGTTTCCAATACAAACGAGGTGCTGAGCTGGGCAGCTTTCAGGGACACCTGAGTTTCTGGGTCCTTCGGTAGAGTAGTGGGAATATAACCACAAACCTGCCACATGAACCTACAAGAACCAAACTCCCTAAAGTATTCATTTGAAAGAACAAAGTCTGTGTCACTTTTTAAAATTTTCACTTTCCCCCCATTCCTTACATACATGATGGTCTCTTTCAATTGTAATATTTTTAAATGGAATTCTACAATACATGCATCTCAAAGCAAAAAAAACCCCAAACTATTGCTGATACTACAAAATGTGAATTCTCACGAATACTCTGAGCATGTTCTATAGTGTCATGGAAACACAGTCTCTTGCAAAACAGTTAAATAAGTTTTTCCTTGCATAAAGAGCTCTGCATGGCAAGGCATATCCCCTTACAATGAAGGTCTGCAAGCTTTTCCTTTGAAGTCTCGTAGTGACCTTGACCTTTTGACCCCAAAGTCAATAGGGTTCTTCCTCTCATGATAACAAAGCTACATGTGAAGTATGAAATCAATGGAGTAAAAAACGTGGCTTGTGGAATGTGTAAGTTCAATGTATCACACACCTACACGAACGAGCCTGTTACTACATCCTCTCTAGCAATGAAATGCAAGGGGAAAATAACAATTATAAGATAAGATAAGATAAGTTTATTCCAATTTTGGGCCCAGAGGGCATAACAGTAAGACAGTTTATAAAGAAGGAAATTCAAAAAAGAAAGAAAGTTTACAACATTAACTACAGGTTACATAGACTGCATGTGGATGCAGCATGTTGGGGAAACAAGTACATACATTATATATCTGCAATTATATTACAATCTTCATTAACAGATCAATCTACATGCAAATCACAATACTGAATTTTAAGGATTTCATAATTTGAATTATAAGGTGAATGTTCCCTACCCAAAATATGTGTGCTCAAAGATGTTGTTGTCTTGTAGGAACTGTGTATTGTCTTGCCAAATCCACTGCAAAACATACAAATCACTCAAATTAAAAATATACATATTTACAGACCTTTTACATGCATGTACATATCATTAATTTCTACTACTATAAAAGCAAAAAATGCCCAGTATCCTCTCCAGATTTAGACAACCATGGAAAGCAACATTTTCAAGAAGTCTTAATTTGTCTTTAAATTAAGGATTGTCAAAACGGAGTCCTGTTTGCACTTTTAATTTGAATCCAGCTCTCTTGTATTGTACAGTGTACATGTGTATAACAGATTTCTATATGAAGCTGCAGCTGTCTTGCATTGTACAGTGTACATGTGTATAACAGATTTCTATATGAAGCTGCAGCTGTCTTGTAATGTACAGTGTACATGTGTATAACAGATTTCTATATGAAGCTGCAGCTGTCTTGTATTGTACAGTGTACATGTGTATAACAGATTTCTATATGAAGCTGTAGCTCTCTTGTATTGTACAGTGTACATGTGTATAACAGATTTCTATATGAAGCTGCAGCTGTCTTGCATTGTACAGTGTACATGTGTATAACAGATTTCTACATTACATGAAGCTGCAGCTCTCTTGTATTGTACAGTGTACATGTGTATAACAGATTTCTATATGAAGCTGCAGCTGTCTTGTAATGTACAGTGTACATGTGTATAACAGATTTCTATATGAAGCTGCAGCTGTCTTGTAATGTACAGTGTACATGTGTATAACAGATTTCTACATTATATGAAGCTGCAGCTGTCTTGTATTGTACAGTGCACATGTGTATAACAGATTTCTATATGAAGCTGCAGCTGTCTTGTAATGTACAGTGTACATGTGTATAACAGATTTCTACATTATATGAAGCTGCAGCTGTCTTGTATTGTACAGTGTACATGTGTATAACAGATTTCTATATGAAGCTGTAGCTCTCTTGTATTGTACAGTGTACATGTGTATAACAGATTTCTACATTATATGAAGCTGCAGCTGTCTTGTATTGTACAGTGTACATGTGTATAACAGATTTCTATATGAAGCTGCAGCTCCCTTGTATTGTACAGTGTACATGTGTATAACAGATTTCTACATTACATGAAGCTGAATATTACACATGGTGCATTTGATCTCTTAGTTTACAGTACAGAAATGGTCGTTACAGCATTTACAAAAACATACTCTGTGAACGTAATTCTTTTGATAAACATTCTATATCTACAGCTTAAATATTCCTATTCTTAGCAGTAATCACATAAACATTTCCGCAAACAATGGACTCCAGCAGAAATTGTCTGCATCAAAAAAATCCTGTTAGTTACCTCCCCTAGTTCCTTGGTCAACTCGAAGTTGAATTTGACTGCCTGCTCCTGTTCCATGATTTTGATCTCTTCCTCTGTTCTGCTACTGATAGGTTTTCTCTCATAAAACAACATGTAGGCACTGTTTGTCTGCAAAATCATTCAAAAGTCAGAGCAAGATTCTTCTGCAAAAGGTCATGATCTCAGCAACAAGCAACTATTAAAAGGTGAAATACTGTATTTACTAACATGATCAAAGCAGCCAACATTGAATGAACTGAAACTTTTAACCCACGCCACCGATTTCTCTGTTAAATTTCTCCCATAATGTTTTCACAATTGCACTATCTAGTTCATCTTGATTTTTAACATGTACATTACATGTACTAACCCAGGCAAATCAATAACGGATCACATTTATAAATCTGTGTGTTTCAAAGATTTACAATCAATATTTTTTAAAAGATCAATTTTTAAATGTATTACAAAATACATTTTCATTTCAAAGTCGCTGAAAAGGTTTGAAATTACATCTATATGTTTTATTCTCATTAGTATGTGTGTCTCACTAATGGAGAGAAATATACAGTGCTGCACTGCTATGTCATTGTTTCTTCATAATAACATGTTTAAAATCGATTAAGTGTTTTGAGAAAATCATCAAATTGTCTGATGTGAATAGGTGTAATCATTTCAACATTACTTCCAAATTTCAAAGGAACTAATTCCAATCATCCACATAGGCACAATAAAATCTAAACCTGTTAGAAATATTTAAACACTACGACCAGAGTTTCACAAGCAGACGATTAGCTACACTGTACAAGCAGATAATAAAATTCAATGCTACATTTCTAGAGCTTCAATTTTTTATGTATTATAATTACTTGTTATCACATTTCAATTTTCATGTCTAAATTCAAAACAGTTGCATACCATATGTCAAGCGAATTACCTTTTCAAATGAGAAGTCCATAAATTTATCCGTGACAGAATCGTAAGTTTTACTCTGAAATGAGAGTACAAATAACGTGGAATTATTTCTCCTATATGATCATGCAATGGGCAATCATTACCATCAATACATGACTTCATAGAACTGCAAGTGCTACATACCGTGACCTCTCCACCAAAGCATTCTGAGGCAATCTGACTTGGATCAAATGCTTTCACTTCAGCATCATTGAATAAATACCTAATACAAATTAAATACACCTGTATCAAAATACAAAATCATTACACATCATGATATTTTATCCAAAAGAATACTCAGTCTCTTACTAAGGAGAGATTACAGAGAAAACAGGGGTAAAAATAAAACGGGTGAATATTTCTCTGTATACGGTAAACCACTTTGTCAGCAGCCACTGCACAGTTTTGGAAATGAGTCTGCTTTATTTTGTGGGAAATGTCCAATCAAATTTACCATTTATCCTGGCCACTCTCTGCCTTGTGGAGCTTGTCTCGAATGAAACTGTAGTAATGGCCCCCGTCTGCAGTGCCGGTGTGAACTGTAACCCCAATCAGCTCGTATTCGTAAATATCGTCCTCCTCGCTCTGTACCAGAAACTTGTCATCTTCATCATCATCTTACAAAAAGAATTTTACATGTACACATCAGCACAAGAACAAGCCCAACACGCTTAAAATACATAGTAGAAGTCATAGGTCATCAGAGCTTTCAATAATCAGAGCTGTAGAGGTGAAAATCTGCAGCCGCTGAAAGTTGAGGAGAAATGCTCCAAGATGGGAAGTATTGAATATGAACCGGTGGTTCCCCGAGGATCAAAGTAAAGAGTATTGAATATGAACCGGTGGTTCCCCGAGGATCAAAGTATTGAATATGAACCAGTGGTTCCCTGAGGATCAAATTGATGATAAAACACTGCCTCCTGGTTCTTAATGAAAGCACTCGGTCACCACGGGGACATCAAATGCAAATTGGACAAGCTAACGCAACTTATTTACATGACAATGTGTATAAAGTAAGAATGCAGTGTAACCAAATTTTCACGATACAACCAAATAATATAGTGTTGTTTTCAGAGATTGTCAATCAATGTACATGTACATTCCCTGCAACAACACTTGCACTTCATTTCAAAATGAGAATTAAAATTAGGATATACATGACATTTTTTTATCTTCTGGCAAACAATCAAAGTGAATGAAATTTATTCCAAACTCCTTATAATAGCGACTGTTACTAATAATACTATGTGCAGTATATATGCAATCTTACACACCTAAAAATGATACCAGTAAAACAAAATTACTGACGGGGCACAATTTACCACAATAAAAAAATGTAAAAAGTGCCCCAAAGTTTTTCTGTCTATGAGAATGTAAAAATTACCCCCAAGTTTGTCTGGCCCCATGAGATTTTTCTCCATATACTGTGACATGTCAAGACAGAGGGGAAACGAAAAATGGGTGTTCACTTTCTCCTTCATCATGGTCACCATGTTAAATGTGTATCGCATTGTGTTGAAGCAGAGAATCCTGGGTAATTTCTTAAAGCAAGCTCTGAAAAAAAAAAAAATTATTAAACGTTCATAATACACAGACTAATAATGTTCACAGTGGCCTGTATAATCTAAGCTTCAACGGACCGTGAAGTAAACTGTTTAAAATTCATATGTACAATGGGATGAATAGGTAAATGCCTGGATTAATGAAGATTTGTTACAATCATTGAAACCATAACAACAAGCTTGGGGTAAGGCATCAGTTCCCACTGCTTAGGTCGAGTCTAGACGTCTTACCTCTTTTCCGCTCGCACTTTCTTTTGGCACTTTGAGCATGTGTACATATTATCTCCCTCTAGCATGTCTTTAACTGTCACCTCATCCAGAGATTCCTGTCAAATCAAGGAGAAAGTCAAACCTCTTAAACTGAAAAGTCAAAACCTGTGTTAGATTCGCTCTGCACAAAGTAGAACACCCCCATCCCATTTATCAGGTGTTCAGACTTCATCTGGTGATAAAAACAAAGATGGTGTACCTCTACGTACTTTAATCAATCAAAGACCACTCTTTATCTTACTCGCTACTTCCTAATCCTCCCTGCGGACTTGGTACCATCCCCTCTCTGTTCCCTCCCTTATTTTGCCCCCACCTTTTCTGTTTGTTTGCTTTGTATGAGTTTTATGTATAATTAATGAGTCTCTGTATGCTTGGAAATGTTTTTTTTTCTTCTTCCTAGACTATATTTTCTTCTATGAAAGTTTCAAACACTAGTCATATAAACATTTCACATACAGGTACATGTATGCATTTTGCTCCCAAACAGTGTTGTAAACTACCTTACAATGATTAATGAGACAATATTACTGCATATCAGGTCATTTGGGAAAGTTTGAAATGTTTACTTTTTTGGTGGATGAAGAAAATTCACCAAAAATAACAGCCCCAATTTTTTTTTTTTTAACAGATATAAATGATTCAATTGATAAATGAATTTGCACCAAAAAATAAAGCACAATTAAATATTTCACACTACTTTTTAAAAAGAAATATCAGCCAAATATTCCCGATGCATACATAGTCCTATTCATCATAAAATTTATATCTAATTGCTTTCCCAGTTTTATCACCTTTATGGAGAAGATTTACACGTATTTATATCAAACTTCTTTTTCAGTTTTATCACCTTTAAGGAGAAGATTCACATGTATTTAGATCTAATTTCTTTCCCAGTTTTATCACCTTTATGGAGAAGATTTACACTTATTTAAATCTAATTTCTTTCCCAGTTTTATCACCTTTATGGAGAAGATTTACACGTATTTAAATCTCATTTCTTACCCAGTTTTATCACCTTTACACCTGCACCTACACTGTAGCTTAGTCTGCTGGATTTAAACCATAACCACAAACACACAACCTTCCCATTGTATCAAATATCAAGAAATGCAGTACAGATACGCATTCAGTGGTGGGCGATAGCATACAAGGAAAAAAAGAAGACTTACATAGAGGTTCTTCATGTCCGTCACCTGGCACCGTACGGTGTAGAACTCCTCCAGGGTCCTGCTCACGTGAGGGCAGTCCTGAAACACGTACAAAATTATTTCACCTATTTATATACCACGCTTCACTTTGACATTTACAGCACTGGGCAGAAATAACATTGTATCAATTATCTTCACACCGAGTTATTTTGTCTATTGATAAAGAAAGTCATTATTTACCAGCACAGTGCACATATGTACATTTTTTCTTCACACCGAGTTATTTTGTCTATTGATAAAGAAAGTCATTATTTACCAGCACAGTGCACATATGTACATTTTTTTTACTTCAACTATTAACATTGGATCTTACCAAGGACACGACGTTGTTAGTCAAGACACCTCCAAATAGATTTTTCACCAGGGTATGCTGAAATCAAAGGAGATCCACATAATTCAGTTCAGAGTGTACACACATAAAGTACATACCAAATTCTGGTCCTGAACTTTTATTCCCAGGCCAGACACTTTTGCAGACTGCATAAACAAAAACATTGACTGCAGACTTATTTTTACTGTAGTTTGATTTTCACCACTTTCACTGGAGATTAACAACATTGACTGCAGACTTATTTTTATTGTAGTTTGATTTTCACCACTTTCACTGGAGATTAACAACATTGGCTAGAAATGAAAACTAAATACCTGGGTTTTCTACGATTTACCCTAAGTATGTAATTCATTCCTTTGATTTATCAATAAGTCCAAAACAGTGGGGGGGGGGGGGGGGGGGGGGGGGGGGGGAGATTCATATAGCTATATAGGAAGGGGTAATGTGTTTCAACTTTAAAACTTCAGAGAAAATTTACAAGTTCCTTATCATTTTGGAATTTTATACATGTATTTGGACTTATTACAACCATTCTAAGCCAAAAATTATATGTCAAACCATCCTTCTTTTTTTTGTTGTATCATTTGTTGTTAAAACAATGAAATTATAACAGTGAGCATAACCAACTTGAAGTCATAACATTTACATAGAATTAATTTAAAACTGCCTGATAATGGAAATGAAGGAGAAAATATTAAAATGTACATGTAGATCAGTATCTACAGCATAGATCAAACTTGCACGATTTTGGACTCGCAAACCTTTTTATGCCATATATTCCAAACATTTCATCATGAAGGTTTACATCTCACAAAGATACCACATTTTCCCTGGTTCATTCATATCTAATGCTTTCCTTTGGTGAAGATCAACTCTTACCATATCTGGAGACATTTCTTCTAACTTGCTGATGAGGTCCGTGAAGAACTCTGTCATGTCCTTTTGTTCTCCAGTGTTTAACGGTTGCTTATCCATCATGTACGTCTTACAAAAACTGCGGGGGTTGTACGCCTTCCTCTCACTCTCCTGTCGGATAGAATCAACTGATATTACACATACATGTAAACAGTGTGTCCTCCTGACGCACTGAGGAGTTACACAGGAAATAAGTATCAGACATAAATATAAATACACATAACATTACGTTAGTAAGTAAAACATTAAAAATATCTGCTGTGTTATGTTGCATACAACGCGAAATTCAAAGCATTTTTCAATAACATTGAGACAACCCTTAAATTGAATGTCAATTTCATATCGCACAAAGACAAAACTTCCTATAAAGCATCATACAAATTTCATGCTTGTTTGGAAAATGTAATAGCTCTTCACAAAATCATATATTAACAAACTGTACTTTTTGACAGATTCACAAAATTTGGTATCCACAAAAATTCATGAAATCACAGTATCTAAAACAATTCGTGAGCTGCTATTATCAAGAACACATTCTGACAATCCACAATTTAGAGAGAAAAAAGAATTTTTAAAACACTTTCATCGTTCATTACTTTTATCAAACCATATACACATACTTATAAGGTATGTGAAAAGGGTAAGCTGTATGGTATACTGCAATTCTTATTTCCTATACTCACCTGTAGATAGGTAAACATAACTCACCTGTAGATAGGCAAACATTTTCTGGAGTTCTGTTAGTGTGCCCTCGTAGCGGTTAGTTTTTGGACACTTAGCCTGTAGGACAGACTGGCGGGCCTGAGGAATCATGTACAAATGTTGCATGCAAGTGGCCATGTAGCAGGTGGCACCCAGGTTGGTCAGCCCCACATATCCACACTTAGATCGACCATCATCGTGAGGCCAGTAATCCCACAGGTAAGGGGCGTGAGAATCTAGAATGATTGCAGGTCAATGATTCTCACAACAATGAACAAAACAAAGGGGGATTCTGACATACATGTATTCTCAAAATATCTTTCTCTCTCAAATATTTTCAAAGAATGATTAAATGTACAAAAGCAGGAAATTCTAGGTGTTAATACTCAAAATAATTGCCAAAACATATTCATTCACATTTGCTTCCTTTAAAAAACGACTTGATGTAATTAATAAACAGGAGGCATATCATATCTGATTTCTCCTGAATTTCAATATATCACTCATGTATAATAGACATTACAGTCCTTTAATTAAACAATAAAATGCTTTCTTTGTTGTTTTATCGGGTGATGAAGACAGCAAGCATTGCAGAAAAAAAATTCATAACCCATGTTAGTGGATTATGCAAATTCTTTTGCAAAGATTGCTACCTTCTTCATCTGATGAAACAACAAAGAAAGACATTTTATTGCTTATATTTGTACATGTATGTATTTTTTGTTGTTGAAAATACAAACTAGATTTAAGTACTACACTAACATTGATACTTTCAACAGAACAGCCGAAACACCCTTTGACCTTGACAACGCTCCATATTTAGTAACGATTACGTGGACAGGTGGTACTAAGAAACCGGATTGAACTAGTTTGCAAAAACATGTATTCATTGTCTATGATGAAAGTAGTGTCAATTTCAAAAGAAATATAAGGGAAAAGATTCAATGAATGTAAATATTGCTCAGTGAACACATGTTCTTTCCCTGAAACTGGGAAAGGTCCACCCAAAAACTTCAGAGGAATAAACTGGGAAAGGTCCACCCAAAAACTTCAGAGGAATAAACTGAGAAAGGTCCACCCAAAAACTTCAGAGGAATAAACTGGGAAAGGTCCACCCAAAAACTTCAGAGGAATAAACTGGGAAAGGTCCACCCAAAAACTTCAGAGGAATAAACTGGGAAAGGTCCACCCAAAAACTTCAGAGGAATAAACTGGGAAAGGTCCACCCAAAAACTTCAGAGGAATAAACTGGGAAAGGTCCACCCAAAAACTTCAGAGGAATAAACTGGGAAAGGTCCACCCACAAACTTCAGAGGTATTTGCATCATTATGTACAATGTAAGTACTGTATAAATATCACACTACACAACTGGACAACTGACAGGAAATCTGTAATATATCGTTATCAATATAAATCACCTTTCGTGTGCTGTTGCAGCATTCTCTTGTGTAGAAACAGGTAGTTCTCCACGGAGCTTTTGACAAACTCCACTAGGAGATCATAAGCTGATGACCGTGCCGTCTGACTCTTGCACTTCGGGAGGTAACGCTTTGTTGGCGAAGGTAGTGCAAACAAAAGCCAGAAAACCTCATCCAGGAATTTCTGGGTAAAATGTGAAATTACATGTAGATGATTTGTAAATAAAAGCCAAAAATTACACATTATCTTCCATTATCTTCAAATCAACATAGAGATATGTGTACTGTATTTTTCATGTTAGTTGTCAAATCTTATCTATACTAAAATCACATGAAAAGCACGTAATTTTAAATGATAAGTATTTCTATTAAAAATTTCAAATTTCTAATCGAGTACTGAATAATTTTAACCTCCACATTCAGACATTTAATGAACACTCACCTGACCCTCCCGTAACATTCAGACATTTAACGAACACTCACCTGACCCTCCCGTAACATTCAGACATTTAACGAACACTCACCTGACCCTCCCGTAACATTCAGACATTTAACGAACACTCACCTGACCCTCCCGTTACATTCAGACATTTAACGAACACTCACCTGACCCTCCCGTAACATTCAGACATTTAACGAACACTCACCTGACCCTCCCGTAACATTCAGACATTTAACGAACACTCACCTGGCCCTCCCGTAACATTCAGACATTTAACGAACACTCACCTGCCCCTCCGGTGATGATTTAAATGGAGGTTTGTGTTTCACAACAGCAGTACATAGATTCAAAATTCCAATCAAACCATCATCCTCTTCAAATCCGTGTCGAGTCTCATAATATGGACGGTCTACAACGTGCTGCGACACTTGTTTGCCCAGCTGATTCAGGTTAACAATACCGTCCTATTGGATATGAGACAGTATTATATATACAGTAATATTTCACTAAGAAGCAACACCAAGGGCATTTAACTAAAATTTAATAAACAGTGGTTTTGAATTGATTTCTGGAGGTAAATAGAGCTTTCAAGCATCCTGAACTCATTTTAAGAAATACTGCTTGTTAACATGCTGACAGGTACACAGTACTTAGTGATAAACAAGATAATGTGAATACCCTACAAGTAATGAAAGATCTCTCAACAAGTAATGAAAGATCTCACAACAAGTAATGAAAGATCTCTAACAGGCAAGTAATGAAAGATCTCACAACAAGTAATGAAAGATCTCTCAGCAAGTAATGAAAGATCTCACAACAAGTAATGAAAGATCTCTAACAGGCAAGTAATGAAAGATCTCACAACAAGTAATGAAAGATCTCTCAACAAGTAATGAAAGATTTCACAACAAGTAATGAAAGATCTCTAACAGGCAAGTAATGAAAGATCTCACAACAAGTAATGAAAGATCTCACAACAAGTAATGAAAGATCTCTAACAGGCAAGTAATGAAAGATCTCACAACAAGTAATGAAAGATCTCACAACTAGTAATGAAAGATCTCTCAACAAACAAGTAATGAAAGATCTCTCAGCAAGTAATGAAAGATCTCTCAACAAACAAGTAATGAAAGATCTCTCAGCAAGTAATGAAAGATCTCTCAACAAACAAGTAATGAAAGATCTCACAACAAGTAATGAAAGATCTCTCAACAAACAAGTAATGAAAGATCTCTCAGCAAGTAATGAAAGATCTCTCAACAAACAAGTAATGAAAGATCTCTCAACAAGTAATGAAAGATCTCACAACAAACAAGTAATGAAAGATCTCTCAGCAAGTAATGAAAGATCTCTCAACAAACAAGTAATGAAAGATCTCTCAACAAGTAATGAAAGATCTCTCAACAAGTAATGAAAGATCTCTCAACAAACAAGTAATGAAAGATCTCTCAACAAGTAATGAAAGATCTCTCAACAAACAAGTAATGAAAGATCTCTCAACAAGTAATGAAAGATCTCTCAACAAACAAGTAATGAAAGATCTCTCAACAAACATTCACTTACAGAGTCTGACTTGGCATCGTCCTTGGAGATGCTATCCACAAATCGACACACCAGCCAGAAATAGTCCCGACACCCCGGGCCTGGAGGCTCTTTCTCCTTCTCTTTCAAACCCTCCACCTACAATTACATGTTACCCTGTCATATCCTGTATATTGCCTGTCTGTTGATAAACTGTCATTTCTTATAAAACATTTTTTTTTAACAATACTCGAGTACATTCTATCCCACTTTCATGCAATGATCATATGCATACAACAAATTCATAAGAATACTCTATAGATTTTGTTAGAGAATGTGTCATTCATTGACTAACCTCCAGATTCTTCACTGGTTTTATGGACAGTGCATCTTCCAGGAAGGTCAGCAGACTGGCTAAGGTTGGCAACAGCAGGGTGTAGCCAGTTTTACCATCAGCGGTCTTACCAAGACACAGGCGGTACAATCCCATGCAAGCCTCTCGTCTGACAAACGGCTGAAAAATGTTTTACGATTAGAAACTGAAGAGATTCACAAAAATATACATTACATTCATCATCTTACACCTAGAATTCAAGCTTATAGAAATTCTCTAACAGCCATTTAAACTATATAATTCATCATTACATCCATCTTATTTTGCTTTTATATGTAATATAAGTCAACTGTAATAAAAGTTTTCATTGACTATAGATATTTCTCTACCTTGGTATACATATATTTAACACTGAAATGGTTTAAGGAGGTACTCTACATGGTCATAATGGCCGACTTCCTTTCAAAACATGGATGAAAATATAGATATTAGCAATACTTCAAAATTTATCGCCTAGCTGAGTAGCTCAGTAGGTTAGCATGTCTACTGCTGAACTGTAGATTGCGAGTTCGAATCCACCAGGGGTTTTAAATTTTTTTCAGATTGGTTTATACTAAAACTGCATTTTTTGACTAAATAAAGTACATATGAAAGTTTTCAGGTTCAAAATATTGTTGTACATATCCTCCACTTTTCATGCATATCAAATTTCTCCGGTGTTTGATTGGAGGATTTATTCACATGATACTATATATACTATATGTAGTGCTGGGAACCGAAAGTAAAACTCTTAAAACTATACAAAGGAGTAAGTCATTAGATAAAACGAACTTTGATTATACACTGTACCAATATTCAATAATCTACAGTGGCAATAATGCCTACACCATCAATATTGCTTCTAGTCATTTTCAGTTTCTTTTCTACAAAATTTAAATCTATTTCCACCCAGTCTTAAATTCCTTGTTCTTAAGCCCATTCTTCATAATATCCACTATAGCTTTTTTTCACAGGTGACCATAAAAACCCCCAGCAAAGATTAAATTGCAGCTTAAGTCAGCATTATAAGGTAATCTGCAGTAAATATCTTATATCAATTCGTTACAAGTTTACTTGACTGTTATCAAATCACAACAGGTTTAATTGACTTGACCGATATTAACTGACTACAAGTTTACTTGACTGATATGAACTCACTATAGGTTTACTTGACTTTTATTAACTGACTACAGGTTTATTTCACTTGACTGTTATTAACTGAGTACAGGTTTATTTCACTTAACTTACCTCCAGGGCCTACACTAAATTCTTGTTATTAACTGACTACAGGTTTATTTCACTTGACTTACCTCTGGGGCCTGCAGAGTAAGTCTCTTTAGCCAGGGAACAAAGTTAGAGGATGTACAGAGAGCCTGTTTGACTTCATCACAGGAGTACGCCCAGGACACCAGGAAAGACAGGGAGTAGTGCACCACTGTAAAAAAAACAAACATTAACAATCAAGTTCCCAAAACACCCAAAAATAACAAACAGCAGCAACAATCAAGTTCCCAAAACACCCAAAAATAACAAACAGTAGCAACAATCAAGTTCCCAAAACACCCAAAAATAACAAACAGCAGCAACAATCAAGTTCCCAAAACATAAAAAAAAACAACCAAACATTAACAACAATCAAGTTCCCAAAACACCCAAAAATAACAAACAGCAGCAACAATCAAGTTCCCAAAACATAAAAAAAACCAACCAAACATTAACAACAATCAAGTTCCCAAAACATTAAAAAAAAAACCCAACATTAACAACAATCAAGTTCCCAAAACACCAATAATATAAGCAACAAAAATTAGGGATTTTACAATAGAAAGAATCAATTTTGCAACTGATTACTCAGAAAATGTAAACATGGCTGTCTTTACCTTCTGCTCTTCCCCATGTTCCTGTGTGGACCTGATTCGTGTCACTGTCAGGGAGAAAATTTTAAACATAATCCAAAAACACAATGAGATATTGATTTGTACCATGTATTAAATGAGATATTCATTAGTACTGTGCATTAAATGAGATATTCATTTGTACTGTGCATTAAATGAGATATTCATTAGTACTATGTATTAAATGAGATATTCATTAGTACTATGTATTAAATGAGATATTCATTTGTACTGTGCATTAAATGAGATATTCATTAGTACTGTGTATTAAATGAGATATTCATTTGTACTGTGCATTAAATGAGATATTCATTAGTACTATGTATTAAATGAGATATTCATTTGTACTGTGCATTAAATGAGATATTCATTAGTACTATGTATTAAATGAGATATTCATTTGTACTGTGCATTAAATGAGATATTCATTTGTACTGTGCATTAAATGAGATATTCATTAGTACTATGTATTAAATGAGATATTCATTTGTACTGTGTATTAAATGAGATATTCATTTGTACTGTGCATTAAATGAGATATTCATTAGTACTATGTATTAAATGAGATATTCATTTGTACTGTGCATTAAATGAGATATTCATTAGTACTATGTATTAAATGAGATATTCATTTGTACTGTGCATTAAATGAGATATTCATTAGTACTATGTATTAAATGAGATATTCATTTGTACTGTGCATTAAATGAGATATTCATTTGTACTGTGCATTAAATGAGATATTCATTTGTACTGTGCATTAAATGAGATATTCATTAGTACTATGTATTAAATGAGATATTCATTTGTACCGTGCATTAAATGAGATATTCATTTGTACTGTGCATTAAATGAGATATTCATTAGTACTATGTATTAAATGAGATATTCATTTGTACTGTGCATTAAATGAGATATTCATTTGTACTGTGCATTAAATGAGATATTCATTTGTACTGTGCATTAAATGAGATATTCATTTGTACTGTGCATTAAATGAGATATTCATTAGTACTATGTATTAAATGAGATATTCATTTGTACTGTGCATTAAATGAGATATTCATTAGTACTATGTATTAAATGAGATATTCATTTGTACTGTGCATTAAATGAGATATTCATTTGTACTGTGCATTAAATGAGATATTCATTTGTACTGTGCATTAAATGAGATATTCATTAGTACTATGTATTAAATGAGATATTCTTTAGTACTATGTATTAAATGAGATATTCTTTAGTACTATGTATTAAATGAGATATTCATTTGTACTGTGCATTAAATGAGATATTCTTTAATACTGTGTATTAAATGAGATATTCATTTGTACTGTGCATTAAATGAGATATTCATTTGTACTGTGCATTAAATGAGATATTCATTTGTACTGTGTATTAAATGAGATATTCATTTGTACTGTGTTATGAGTGATACCATTAGTACTGTGTTATGTCTGACATCTATCAAACTTGTTGTTTACCTGGGCACTGCAGCATCATACAGGATCTGCATCAGGATTTTCAACACAGATTCAATGTTCAGCATAGCCAGGGTGGACTGAAAATTGAAAACACCCTCCAGAAATTCCAACCAGAAAATTGTATTTTATATGCACAAGTTATGATTACTACTCATAATGAAAAAAATGTATGCTTGTAAAAATACAACAATGATAAACATATCAGATAACATTTTCTAAGATCAGACAACAGCAGTAACTTGTATGTGTTGCTGTACCTGGTTAAGCCTGGGTATGATAATCCTCTCACTGCCACCCTTGTGTCTCTTCATTTTCTTCCTGGGACTCTCATACGACTCAAACACATCATCATGGCCGGCCTCCGCATCAGACAGCTCCACTGAGAACTGGCTAATCAAACGCAGCAGGTATGCCAGGCACTCCTGGTTCCACTGTCACAAAACATACAGATCTACATTCTGGTTCTACTGTCACAAAACATATAGGTCAATCTAAATTCTGGTCCCACTGTTACAAAATCCATGTGTTTAAATCAAATTTCAATCTAATTTCCTGTCATTTTGTCATTCCCATCCTTCTTGCAAATCAAACTCAGCTTACTGATCTTATAATAAAAAATCAATGTATGCACCCAGGGGTGAATGAGCCGAGTTGCATGAGATACATTGTAAAGTCAGGAATGATGTGGCATATTTATAATTGTGAAGAACTAATTTCAGTTTTAAACTTTTCGAGTTACTGTCCAGAAACCATATTTGTCTGAAGTATTCAATCTATATTCGGTCACTGTGACCTTGACCTTCGACCCATTTTCTCCAAAATCAATAGGAGTCTTCCTTACCTGGTACCCAACAATATATCCAAGATTCATTTGATTAGATTGTAAACTTTTCGAGTTATTATTCGGAAACCAATTGTTGACGCCCAACCGGTCACCTGCATCACCAAACCAATAGCCGAGTTCAAATTCATTGCAACTCGGCTAAAAATTACAGGGACGTTATCTACTGTCTTAGAGTATTACACATAAAAATATTAATATCACATTACAATGACTGACTATTCACACAATACTAATATCACATTACAATGACTATTCACACAATACTAATATCACATTACAATGACTGACTATTCACACAATACTAATATCACATTACAATGACTATTCACACAATACTAATATCACATTACAATGACTGACTATTCACACAATCTCCAGCGATCATACTCCAAATCTATGTGTATCCTTGAGGTACTTTTGATGTACATTGTAAGCCATTTACCAGAAACCTTACCTGGCTCCAGGCTTCTTCTTCCTGAGCTTGCAGACTCCCACACTTAAAGATGTTCAACAAGTGCTTTAATCCACCTTTAGAGATGAACTGAAACAATAGTTTACAGTTAGTATTGTTCGTTCTAAGGTATAATTATAAATATTTTGTCTTTACACTGTGGTAAAAACATTAAACATGCAGTTTCTTTGTGATGAAAAGTCAGTATTATTTTAACATTATCTTACAACAGCTTGGCATTCTGTAAATACATGTACACTTTAGGTAAATGAAAATGCTTGAGGCACCAAATTTTGTGAGACCACTTAATCAGCTGCCTTTAAGGCAGAGTGCTAATAATTAGAAACCTTCATGCTCCAAATCTCCTCGTCCTGTGTGTCAAACTCGGAGTCTGTGCTTGTGGTTCTAGAGTCTCCACCTCCTGATCTCATCTGTTCAAATAAATCAAAAATAAAATGCATTTTCAAACTTGTATGCTTACTTTTCCTACCTCCATCATGCATAAAAGACTTTTCTCTTGAAATAAAAATGGACAGATATATGCTCATGTACATTTACCAATTATAAATTCATAAAAATCTAACATTGTCTAAATAGATCATTACTCAATTTCTACTCAAAATGCTTTAATTTTTTGCCACAGTAGAGTATATACATGTACAATATATTTCCAATGAATCGCCATATTTTAAGTAAACAATTTGTGGACACAAACAGGTCTGACTACACATGGAGACTTACAATAGATCTCCTGCGGTATTTCATTATAAACAGGTCTGACTACACATGGAGACTTACAATAGATCTCCTGCGGTATTTCATTATAAACAGGTGTAACTACACATGGAGACTTACAATAGATCTCCTGCGGTATTTCATTCCACGGGAGAGAGCCTCCACTATCTGTAAGGAGTACATTAATTTGTGAGGACTCTGGGAATCCAGCAGTTTGTCCCAAATCACAGTCTGTTCATTGCACTGTCAACAGAAATGCATTTCATTTTTAACAAATCATCTACAGCTGACAGTAAAATATACAACATACATGATCTTGTTATAAAAATGATTCTGTGCAGCCTCCGAGTGCTTACACACTGTTACTCTGCAATACCCACCTCCTCCGACACCAGACTCTTGAACCCGTCCCACATGTTCTGATTGGTGGGCAGTAACATCAGTAGCTCCCACACCTTCCGAGACAAAACCCGAGCTTTGGTCTGTAGTCCCCACCGCTCTTGGCTTTCCTGTGGAGAAACAGACTGCCATTCAGTTCAAATTACCAGATCACAAATGTACATGCATGATTATCTGCACAATTTTTCAGGACCATTTTTACTGCAGGCACTACATTAAAGACAGCATTCTCTTATAAGAAACCTAAAAATATCACAAGTTCCCTAAATTACTGGGAATCACTACTGTATTTGGGAGAAGTATATTTTCACATAAATAAGTGAAGGTACCTAGAAATGAAAATAGGTTTTGGGGAATAATTTACATATGTATATAAACAGGAACATGTACATATTTAAAAAATAAATTTCAATTTTGCAAATAGATGAGGGCATGACGAGCACCACTTTACACCCGCCTACAAATAGATGAGGGCATGACGAGCACCACTTTACACCCGCCTACAAATAGATGAGGGCATGAAGAGCACCACTTTACACCGGGCTACAAATAGATGAGGGCATGACGAGCACCACTTTACACCGGCCTACAAATAGATGAGGGCATGAAGAGCACCACTTTACACCGGCCTACTTTTCATTTAGCACTAACACACTTCATGAAGAATGCCAGTGTGAAGCATCAAAGTTCATACCCTCATGTATTTCAAAATTGAAAGTTTTTATATTTACATTCTACTTTCATTTCTGTTAGAATTTTGAGCTATTAAAACAGATGCACTATATTTATCATGATTCATATGTGCATTGTTCACAACTGCATTACATTCATGAGGAAATAACTATCATTACAATTTGTAAAGGTAACTGGCAAAAACATTGGAAATGTAAACAAGAGGTACTGTGAGCAATGCTCACTAAGAATACCACCCGCTTACCCCAATCTCCCAAAGGGTGTTGTTAATAGGTATAAATTACCTCTTTCCCGAGTGTAAAAATATGGTATGCCTTTGTAGAAGGAAATGGAATACATTGTCCAAACACAAATCCATGGTATAAACCTATAATTTTGACCTTGAGATCAAAGGTCAAGGTCATAAAGCGGTCATGAATGTACATGACACATAGTCTCATGGTGATACACCCATGTCTTATGGTATGATTGTCAAAACCCTATAATCAATTTTGACCTTGAGGTCAAAGTTCAAGGTCATATAGAGGTCATGAAGGTACTCGACACATCATCTCATGGTGATACACTCATGTGTCAAATATGGTATGCCTATGTCAAAGAACAAAGAAGTCATGGCCCTAACACGAATCCATTGTAAAAACCTTTAATTTTGACCTTCAGGTCAAGGTCATATGGAGGTCATGAAGGTACCCGACACATCGTCTCATGGTGATACACTCATGTGTCAAATATGGTATGCCTTTGTCAAAGAACAAAGAAGTTATGGCCTGGACACGAATCCATTGTAAAAATAAAGTGCACCGCCACGGCACATGATACGCCCGTCACATATTGTTAACATGAATATATCACCATGAAGAGATAGGTATGCATGGAACCAAATGTCAACCTTCCTTTAAGAATCTTACCCACTTTATGGCCTCATGTGACATTGCTTCAAATATTGATAATGTAAGCTTAATGATTTTTAAAAGGATATAAAAACATTTTCCCAAATGTTTTCAATGAAATGATTAAAGTGCAAGATAGCCCTTTATCCAAGCAAACAACTTACAATAAATGGGAGTACTCAAAAAGGTTGATTTATTCAACATATCAAAAAATACATATATCAGTATCTGCCTTTGTCAAATCTTCAAGTATAAAAGTAAAATATGCATGGTGATGTCAATATAAATAAATATAGATTAAAAACGGTTATTTCAAACACTGGTGCATCTCCTATGGTGTAGTTATTAATTAGAAAAAAATAATACATCATATATTTCTCAACTGGTTGTGTTAGACTTGAGAAATGCACATCTGCAGCTTTGCTCATTGTATTTTAAGGAATGAAGAACAATGCACAGCGTAATAAAACATCAAACATTAGTCATTATGTTTATTCTTAGACTGTAAAACTGTCATCTTAGTGAGACATGACAATCTGCACCTTGTTGTTGAGATATAAAATAAAAATATATTTTACAATATCATATTAATTCTTAAACTTTATACCAAATTAACTTTCAAAGTAATGGCTACCAATTAGAACTGTTCTAAAATTTGACAGATCAATTAGAAGGCCAGATTCCTCTGCCCAATTCCCCGATTGCAAGAGATATAGATAGCACCTCCTTGATCAGATTGCTGTAACAGAAATCTTCTTAACTCATTAATTAATCTGTAATTTGACAGAATGCAATTTTTCTGTTAGCAAAATGCCTCCTGAATTGCTTGATAATTACACCCATGGGACAAGGGAAATTTCTCTTGTTAGTGACACAAAAGAAATAATTTGTTTTTTATATACTGCTGTATAGTACAGTGTATATAATGAAGAATGTGTAGTTTCTTGAATTAACATTTTTTAATATGGTTATTGCAATACTATTTCATCTGTTCAGATTTACACAAATGCCCAATCTGCAGCTTTGTTCATTGTATATCTTTTTTCTGAACAATGCCACAGCCATAACAAAACATCAAAATACTAATCATTAAAATAGGCCTTTATACATATTGCAACCATTTGTTGTCTTAGTGAGAAATGATACTCTGCATATAGGTTGCTGAGAAAAAAAAATTAAAAATTATATAGTACAATGTCAAATTAATTTTGAAAATAAAGACTAACCACAACAAACAAATTCACTTTCACAAATAATTTCTGGTATATCTGCAATTAAGAGGCTAAGATCTCTCTGCCCAATTCCCTACAGATAAAGATAACACCTGCTTGATCATGTTGATCAGAGATGCTCTACACAAAACTCATTAATTAGTCTTGTCAAAATGCCCTTTGCATGCTACTCCCATGGGACAAGTGGAATTTCTCATGTTATTGTTAGAAACAAAGGAAACATTACATAGACTAAAAAAAAAGCTGTACAGTATATCATAAAAAAAATATGTGTTTTCTTGATGTAACATTTTTGAATGAGGTTTTCTACAAAACTCTTATATGAGTAGGGATTGTACCAATTATAACATACTTTTTTCAAAAAATCACTTCAACTAAATGTCACAGTGACCTTAAAGTACAGTGCGACACACCTTCTACCTAAGATGCATAAGATGACCAAGTTTCATGATTCTAGATCAAATAGTTTTCAAGTTATGAGCCGGACAGGGTTTTACCATATTTGGCCATATCTTCTTAATTAAAAGTCACAGCGACCTGGTTTTAATGTGCGACACACCTTCTACCCAAGATGTATCAACTGACAAAGTTTGATTATTCTAGGCCTTATAGTATTTAAGTTATGAGCCGGACACGAAAAAGCTAACAGACGGACGGACGGACGGACATGAAGGCCATAACATAATACAGCCCATCTTAAGACGGGCGTATAATAAAAACCCTTTAATTTTGACCTTGAGGTCAAGGGTCAAAGTCATATAGGTCATGAAGGTACTTGACACATCGTCTCATGGTGATCCACCTGTGTGCCAAATATGGTATGCCTATGTCAAAGATCAAAGAAGTTATGGCCTAGACACAAATCTGCACAGATAGACGGACAGACAGACGAAGTGATTCCTATATACCCCCCGGAACTTCGTTCGGGGGTATAATTATGAACAAACTAAACATTTTTGAAAATCATGTTTCGCTTATAAATACGACGAGGAAATATGGAAAATCTCCCAAAATATACTGAATATCAAAATAAAGCCTCTTTTTCACACATTCCATAACAGATACAGTACATGTGGAACTCCTACTTACCATGGAGGGAATCGTGAGCTTTAATTTGCTGAGTTGCTCCAGAAGAAGAAACAGTTTGTTGAAGTGAGGTTCAGTGATCAGCAACATGACTGGTAGTCTCTCGAGCACTGGACAGGGCAGGCTGGAGGAGGACAAACTGCCGTCTGTTTTTCTTGGAGGACGGCTTGCTCCAACTGACACAAACACCAGCTATAGTGCAATAGATATTCATTAGCTAATTGTGTGCAAGCAGCAAGAAAAGACATTTTACAACACAATAAAAATATCTGTACAGCGCCAAATTTTACTGTAAGTTACCCTAAGGCACTTAACAACATAAAAATGGCACACATGAATTAGGACTAAAAATTAAGATTCAATAAATATTGTTATGAAACCTAAAATGGATAAACATGATATTTGATCTGAACAAAAACAGCTTAAGGCACTAAAATAAGTATGGCATGGTTAAGAAAGACTTGCAGTTTCAACAAAAAAACTGAAATGTCTTACACAGTCATAAATCAACAGCACACTCAAAAAAGATATGTTTAATAATGGTTTTCAAAATGTGAACACTATCAGAGTTCCTAAAATAAAATAGAAGTGAATTCTAGAGTACAGGAGTTGCCTTGTCAAACCTACTCATTTTTTTTTTCTTGAGTGTTTGGAATAGTTAACAAAATGGATGATTCTGAACGGAGAGACCAGGTCAGGATGTAATGCTTGATAAGCTCTACAATATATTCTAGTGCTGGTCTATAGGGAGATTTCAAAACAGAAAGAGATAATTTGTATTGATTCCAGAAGTTCACTGGTAGGCAGTGAAGATCCTTAAGAATAGGGGTGATCTGGCCTGGATTTCGCTAAAGAAACTGGAGTTGAAACTTGGACTTACTGTAAGTCCGAGATTCTATCTAATTTTAATGCTCAAATAAAACTCTCAAACTTAAGTGAAATCTAAGCATGGTCTCTCCTCTTCGATCTTGTTACTAGTCAAGCCGCAGTGTTCTGTACAGGTTGAAATTTTTCAATATATGCCTTGCTTACTCCGCAGAGGAGGGCATTGTTATTTATAAGCGGGGGCAGCAGTAAATACACGTACATATTATCATTACCTTCTGATTGTACACATACTATATATAACTCACTATCTAAAATGTTCAATAGCCTGATAATAAACAGAAATAAACAGAAATGTATGGACTCTATCTGCACTACCTGGTTATCTTTGAATTGCAATTCCCCTAACGACTTCTCGTCCATGTCCACGGTTAATTCTTGGCCTAGAGTAATCATTCGGATTGGTCCATCACCTAGCATGGCACCAAGAATGGGCGACAACATGGCGTTGCCATGACTTCCACTCTCTGCCTGATGCTTGGCCATCTGTTGTTTGTGTAGTCCATCCCACCACCGTGCCACTTCTGACCGGAGCTCAGCTACCAAGTCAGTGGACACCATTTCTAGCTGTGTCTGAAAAAATAAATATAGAGATGTACTTCCTAGTGAACAAATGTACCTTGATATCAGAATAATGAAAGGTTTATTGCGAGAAATTAACATACTGTACCTCTATCATAAAAAAACAATTCTAGCATTCTATTTACCCTCCCAGCATTTCATGTTCTTGTAAATGTCATTCATATCTTGTCTTTTCATTGAACAAACAAAATACTTTTCTTTCTACACATGTTATCATAAACAATGTCTGGTCTATAACATCCATGACCCTACATAGGACACTTGTCTACCTCTTGACATCCCCTTACTTCCTGTATCTTGTTTATACACACACCTTGTCGGCCATGCCCGCTGGCTGCAACACCAGGCGTAGAGGGCTGCACTGCTTGTCCTGCACATTCCTCTGGTGACTGCGGATCCCCTTCCCCTCAATCTGCCAGTTCCTCAGGTGGTATGCGTACCGCTTGCGGAAGGCCTCCAAGTGGTTTTTAAGGAGAACCAGACCTCTCTGGATTACAAGTAAATGTGTCTCTGGATTCTAAAATGGAGGTGGATGGAATGATATGTGTGTACACTACACGTCTAACACATACATTTTGTACTATAGGAGGAGACCACAGAACAATTACAGTGCAGAACTCTATAGTGAATCAGGTTCTTTTGCAATAACTTGCATCCTGTTGTAAATTTATGCATTATGTTTCCATAACAAGAGAGTGTTATTGAAAATATTTCATCTGCATTTGTTTGCACAGAAATATACATTGTAAATAACACACACACACTATGGAACACATCTGTCACCTGTTAGGGTGTCAGTAATCAATGTATATATTAAAATACCTTCATACAATAAACATACACATTGAAAATGACAACTCTATCCCTGACAGATTCAAAGTTTTAGAGTGATAGACAAAGTGTCACTGTTTCAACAGCAACCAGAGAAGTACTCACCGATTCTACGTCCTTAAGCGCATTAGTGAGATTGTCCATGCAGTGCTGTATAAATTCTGCTTCCTTCTCCAGGTGTCCATTACCGTAGTTGATGTAATAATTGTTGAGGTTCTGTATGGCTGTTATACTGACATCAGTGTTATCAGCCCTCAGAGCAATACTCCAAAGTTGGTCCATACCACACACCTTCAACATGTACAAAATGTATCATTTCTAAAATTCTATAAACTAAACGAGTATTATAATACAGTTCTCATCTTAAAATTCATTCAACATTATTTTAACAATTTTCTCCGTTTAGATCAATCTTCTCCATTTCAATTAGTTTGAAATTCATGGTTTTCAAGTCCATTCAATATAAAAAAAAAAAAAAAAAAATCACTGCAGTTTTAGTTTCAGTCCACAATGAAAATTAAACTTAAATGAAATCAAAACTGCATACAAATCTATTTTATACTGTGGACATGGCTGCAATGACTGCTTTGGATTAAAAACTCAAAAGTACACGGACTATCTTTTAACAATAATCAAACAGAACTAAAGCATATATTGATTTTTAAGGTATACACATGTGCAGTTACTCTGCAACCTCATCATCAAGCCTCTCGCTCTTATGTGAATATAAAGGTACATGTAACCTCCATCATTTATCCCATACCTGATCCTCAGAGAGCTGCTCATCGAAGGAGGAGTTGGCCATGCGAGTGAGATGAGACAGTTGTTGGAACAAATTAAGACCCACCATACTCATTGATTCCGCCTTTAACTGGGGCATCTACAAATCAATATTGATTATTGATTAGCACTTCATGGAAAATACTTTAAGATTTCATAAAAACATAGCATACTCTAGTGCTTGTACATGTATGTGTGGTCACAAACACTTAAACCACCAAGAAAAACTATTCAATACCATTTGTTCGGGACTATCGTTTGGCATGATTTTTCCCCCATACAATTTTACATTATTGAATATTTACATGTACATGAATGTCATCCACTCAAATACATGCATGAAAGTATTTATGAATATTTGTTGGGGATATTTCTTGATCAGTCAGGTGCATCAGTTAGAAAATTAAGATCCAAGCTTGATAAATCTGCAGGTGAATCTTGAGTGTGAAATCAATAAAACAAAATGTTGACCGATACATGCAGTTCTAAAAGCAGTCATTCATAATGAAACATTAAATGTCTGTACCTTTCCTAAGAATATATGTTTGAAAGTTTCCAGACAGAGAGCATGATGATCTTTGCTCTTAGCCTGATTAAGGAACCAGTTTAGGCAGTCGTCAGAGCATTCCTCATCCAAGGCAACACATCGCCATAGTGTGTCCACTTGTTCCAAATTCAAACCTACAGAAAGATAGTCAAGTTTGATATAAATGGCTTCTATGAGATTTACTACACCATGGACATTGATCATGAGCATTCAGGACATAACACATGTATACAGGCCTGATTATGGAATTGGAGTTGTACTGAGTTGAAGGTTAGTATGCAGTATACAGGTCACAGATGGCTACAATTACTCTATTATTAGAATCAACACTACATTAAATCTATGCAGGATATGTATAGTGTACGTACGGAAGCCATCAGGAGACACTATGGAGGAAAACACACAGGTCAAAAACAGCAGCCTCACTTGAATTTCCTCTTTGTGGCTGTACCTAACAAGGAAAATGGATTTAGTGATAGCACAGAAAAACAGACAGTCAACATAGTCATCAAAACAATACTAAAAAGATTTTTCCAATATTTTTTCAAGAAAGGCAGAGTAGTGAAAAATCTCGTTATGAAGGTACAAACATGGGATTTCTCTCTCCAGCTTGGACCTTTTCTGTGTAGTGGACTAGATTTATGAAGAAATGTGACATCATGTTCAATTCTTTTTCTGCCCACCTGTATAAATAAAACAAAACTTCATGATTCACTTAAAATCTCACCGCATTCATGCACTGCAAAGAAATACATGTACAATTACAAGAAAATTTCAAATTACCCATTGTGGGCACAAAACATACGTATATTAATCATTTTATAATCTACTTAATCTTGAAATTTTATCACGAGACTTTGTTGGTTTTTTGTGCTAAATATACATAATGATATATGGTTTTTTGTGCTAAATATACGTAATGATATATGGTTTTTTGTGCTAAATATATGTAATGATATATGGTTTTTTGTGCTAAATATACATAATGATATATGGTTTTCTGAAATATCAAACATCAGATACTCACAGAGTGACGTGATGTGTATCCAACCCGCCTCTGAATTGCTGGAAAGAGCTGAACACTTTTGGTAAGAGTCGCAGAGAAACAACAACTGACCTGAAAAACCAAATATAAAGACAGTGCAACACCTACAGATTTTTTTTTCTGCACATGAAATTGACAACAAGATCATTCCTACATTGTCCACTATATCGTATCATAAAATATCTTTATTTCCCCAAGAAAGAAAAAAATTGAGGACTTACTATTCAATATTTATTTTGGATTTCATTTACTGGATAATTATCGATACCTTCTCAATATTTATTTTGGATTTCATTTACTGTATAACTATCAATACCTTCTCAATATTTATTTTGGATTTTATTTACTGTATAACTATCGATACCTTCTCAATAATTATTTTGGATTTCATTTACTGTATAATTATCAATACCTTTTCAATAATTATTTTGAATTTCATTTACTGTATAACTATCGATACCTTCTCAATAATATTTATTTTGGATTTCATTTACTGTATAACTATCGATACCTTCTCAATAATATTTATTTTGGATTTCATTTACTGTATAACTATCGATACCTTCTCAATAATATTTATTTTGGATTTCATTTACTGTATAACTATCGATACCTTCTCAATATTTATTTTGGATTTCATTTACTGTATAACTATCGATACCTTCTCAATATTTGTTTTGGATTTCATTTACTGTATAACTATCGATACCTTCTCAATAATTATTTTGGATTTCATTTACTGTATAACTATCGATACCTTCTCAATATTTACCTTGGATTTCATTTACTGTATAACTATCGATACCTTCTCAATATTTGTTTTGGATTTCATTTACTGTATAACTATCGATACCTTCTCAATAATTATTTTGGATTTCATTTACTGTATAACTATCGATACCTTCTCAATAATTATTTTGGATTTCATTTACTGTATAACTATCAATACCTTCTCAATATTTATTTTGGATTTCATTTACTGTACAACTATCGATACCGCACTTGTGTGCACATTTAACATTACGACAATTCTCCAAAACTAAATACGTTACCTGTTATGTGCTAAATTTTCTATACATGCTTCAATGAATTTCATTCGAATTCTGCGATCTGTGGAATAACACACCAAAGTACACAGAGCCTTTTCTGCCTCATTAGCCAATCCATCTGGGAGCAAGTTCTGTTCAAAGAAACAAATACCAACTCTAGGCAAAGTTTATTATTGAAAAACACTGAACACACATTAGCTGATGTACCATTTGACCCCAAAGTTGCAGCTGATAAAGGTGTATCAAATGAAAGTTTCCGAGGTAAGCAAGAGTGTGTTTATATTTTCTGACGCAAGTGTGTGTTCATGTTTTCTGAAGCAATTTCCATGTATAAATCAAATTTGTCAATTTTTGACCTAAAATTAGAAAATATTAGAAATTCCATTGAATTTGTGACCCACCTGTGAACTTGGAATAAGTTGTTATAACTGACACTTATTATGAGATACATGTACATGTAGATATGACCTGGATTATATGATAAGGTAATAAATTACTTAGACTTTCAATGAATAACGACACACTGCCACAAAATATTAATTTCTTCAACTACTAATGAAACACTGAACAATAATCTGTGCAAGTTAGTCTTACGCAGGTGTCCTCCTGGACCAGATCCCATAAAAGAGTGCTGCCTTTCTGACACACATTATCAATGGAAAATTCAGAACAGGATGTCAGGCTGGTTTCTTTGGCTGAAGGGCGGTGGTGCAGAACTGAAACAAACATAAATTAATTTGAATGTTTTACTAATTTTGCTTAAAAGAAAATTAAACTTGTAATCTTTATCTAGAGTATATTCACTTACAATCCAAATTTTTGCAATAATAGAAAACAATTTTGGCTTACTAATACAAGAGCGTGTTTGATATTTTTTCTACAAAAGCATGTATTCATTAATTATGTTTATAGGTTAGATATTGTTTACACGCAGTAATGACCAAGCTCCCTCCCATTCAAGTACTGCTATAATCTCTGACCTTTGCCGTGAGGAAGGTGAGTTTGATACATGGAAGCCAAATTGGACAGGTGCTGTTGCATTTGGTGTTGATTATATGGGCCATTAATTCGAGCCAACTCTTCATCACTTATAAAATCCTCCCCTTCAAAGTCTGCCATGTTCTTTTCGGACTTTGTGCTCATTCGAGAGCTATGACAACTCCCCTCACCATCATCAGGAGACATGATGTCATCAACCTCTTCCCTGCAAAACGAGGAAAATTAAAATGAAAACTACTTTATATCCCTAAAAAACTTAAAGGAATAGCATCAACGGAGACAAAATGAAAAGTTCTAGGGTGATTTAAATTAAAGTAAAATTACTAGAATTCAGTCAGGGTCCATTTTTATTTGATTCATGAGATTGACATAAAAATCCATTCAAATCTTCCACAAACACAGATACATAAACAGTGAAGAAAAACTAACACTCCTATCATGAAATCATGACCCCTCAAACATGATTTTTTCTTTTTCTTTTAAAGACCACAAATTTTGTACCCCATCCCTTCAGAGAAATGGATTTTACTACACATGTATCTTACCCCTCTCCCATCGGCTTCTTTTTCCTTTGAGCTGACTGTAGTATCTGAGTGCAGTCGAATATCTCGGTTTCTTGTTCCTTGCTGTGTCCACGTTCAAGTGCATTAGTGAGCGAATCAGACTCGGTCTCTTCAATTTTCTGAAAACAATTAATTTTCTTGATAACATCTTACTCCAGTTCAGTTGGTAATACAATATTTTAAAACTTTAACCACAGAATTTTGCTATCAAATAGTAAAATATAGAGAAATTTATTTTTGATGTTTTTTTAAAAAATGAAAACTGAATCACATATAGAGTATGTTTCTACTGGTTCATGACAAAACCAACAAATTTGCAGGTACGGAAGTTACAAATTTTATGAAATGGTCTAAAAGTACAGTCTTCACAAAAAATATGCCAGGAAAGTTTGCAAGACACTGACCATGATTTTTCAGGTGACATTTTCTTTCATACACATAGCACTGACCTGTTTTGTACCCGAATCCCCTGCTGCTGATTCCTCTGAGCCTTTCTCAGCTGATCCCCCCACTCCTGTGGATTTCGGATCCTCCTCTGTATCCCCCTGTCCTATTTCCTTCCCTCCAACGTCCTTCCTATCTTTTTTCACTGGGCTGTCTTTCAGATCCCCAGCCATTCTCCTCCGCCTCTGCCGGCTGTGTTGCAGCTGTATCTGCCGGCGATGTTCCTGTAAATGGTGCTTCTGTAAGATCTTCTGGGCCATCTGATGACTCATTTTCCCATCATGCAAAGCATCCTCAAACTCCGAGCTCTCCTCACTCTCTTGTGATTGCTGTTGTTGCATGTGTTTCATTTGAACAATCCTAGCTTCCTTCAGGTGCTCCTCCTCTTCCGAGTCTATGAACTCTGAGTCATCTTCCTCCTCCTCTTCCTCTGAGGAGGCCTGGGTCCCCTGGGGATGAAAGCGAGGCCGACCTTTCACGAACCTTCCCTGCCTCTGGACCCCCATCATCCTCTGCTGATTGAGCCCGTTTTGTAATATTTCACCTTCCTCTAACTCTTCTTCCTCACTGGATTCCTCATCAACCTCACTTTCACTGCCATCTGTGTCGTGACCCACATGTGGGACCCTTCTAGGATGAGGAACATGTCTGAAATAGCAAAACATTGCTTACATTTTGTAAAAGATGTTAGCACTTGCACAGAGTATATAAATAATGTGCAAGTACATGTAAAACATATTTACAGTAGACATTCATTATCATCCATGAAATCTACACACCATTAGCAATAATCAGTATCCATACCCTTCAGTCTTTCGTTACCATTACGCAAGTCTCTCCAACGAATGTGCCAATTAAAAAAAAATTCTTTTTAACGAAACCAACTATTATACATTTCATTTTTAATTCGGGAATGGCCAATGGACAATTAGTCTGCAATGATTATTTCCATGATCAAGTTGTCCTACTTCATATACTACCTACATGTATGTGTGTTTTATAAAATCTTAAATTTTCTCCAGAATTATGTATACAATGCAATGCCCCCGTGAGTAGTTCTTAAGCATTATTCCTTTTACATGTATAAATGTAAATTTCTTAGAATCACTACCAACCCATCAAGAAACTGGCCGTTCTTAAAGAACATGTAACATGACATCTCTACAAATGTTGAACACTAAGTCACTGGAAATTTGAAAGACAGGCATCAGATAAGAGCACACAGCTGGATGTACACAGCTGGATTTACAGAGCTGGTTGAAGCCACTCTCCCAAGTATTGCCGACAATGAATGAGATCAGCTGCTATACATCTGAGAAGAGCAATGGTAGGGGAGTGACAGTAGTGTTTAGCAAACATTGTCCATTACATAAATGAGGCTATTTTACTTGTAATGTAAATTTTACAGTAAAATTATATTACACCACGCAGCAGGGTTGAGGTCTAAGGCATGCATGGTTTATAAAACAAAACAAATGCACTACCTTCCACAAATAACTACTTTTGTGAATAAGTATCCTCTTTAATATTCATACATGTACATCAATAATAAAAATTGATGTAAAGGGGATTTTATTTCTACATAATATTTACATGTTAGAGTGTAAAGCAAGCCAAGACAGTCTTATTCCATTATCGAATAAAAATCGACAAAGTCAAATGATTAAATTTCCTATGCAGTATGCAGTGTATTCTGTTTTACACGGCATTCTCCGTTCTAATCATTGAATTCTTTCACATTTGATTATTTCAATAAAACCAAAACAACAATGCAAAAGAATTTCTCATAAAAATTGTTATTTCTACCAAAGTCATCATTTTCACTGAATGTAAGCAATACATGTACATTTGTGGTGGATTTAATTTTATAATGAGATTAATTTTAAAATGAGATTAAAACAACTTCAACATTAATCTACACTCTTATCAGCTCACTTGATCAGCAATAGCTGTGAAACAGATGAGAGGAGGAGGGTTTTTATCTATACAACTTTGTTAACACACGCTTAAAGCTTGTATTAACAAGTAATATCAAAAAACGATTTGAAAAAGGTTTGTTTTTATGTCATGTGACCTTTAAAATGTCATGAAAAGTGAAAGTTATATTTGTTTCGAATGCAAGATTACTGGATATCAATAAAAATCTGTCCGTAATAATACTAGTATAACCTATATAGCGCATCCATTTTCTCACATTATTACCAGTGCGAGATCGACTTTACCCATGTGAGATTTTTCTGTCTTGCACTGCTGCGACGTCATTTGATTGTGACGTCATACATTTTCTATGATTTACGTTACACGGTGAAAATTTACATTACACGGTAAAGTAAAATATTTTGCATCGTTTTCTTTAAATTTTAATGTAGTATAGCTTTCTGGTGGACAACCTTGGTTTTTTTAGCTTACCGTTACAGGGTAAACCGTTTTCAGGTATGCTCTTTCTGCCTATCTAATTAGTTTTTGCATTGAAGTTCAAATGAGTATTTTGATCATTTAGAATTTTCTCAAAGCTCCTCAATTTATGCAATAAACTGTAAGTAAAATGTGAGAAAAATAATCCTTCATAATATACTCGTGTGAGATAGAGAAATTCCACCTCTGCAAAGCCTCGTCCTAGACTGCGAATCTTGTCCCCTCGGTGGAATTTCTCTATCCCACACTCATACTAATGAAGGATTCTATTAATCTTTAACAGTTTTATTTCAAACCGAGTAATATATTTACCGTCCAAATGAACAGCTTTTGTAATACATGTCTATGTCTGCACTTGTACTACTTTGTTGCTACAGACATTGAGTGCAAAAAATGAACAATTGAGTCCACAACAATAAATATCCACTACTCCAAGTTGCTCATAAATCTCGCATGTATATAAAATCCTCAAATGCATATCCAAGTTAGTGTACAGTACTCCACAAATGTTACCTTTCACAGTCAGAATCTGCCTCGCTCCCATCACTGTGAACATGACATTCCTCATCCGAGTCATCTTCATGGTCGCCATGACAACAGTGACCATGGTGATGTTTGTGAATTCTTCCGTGTCTTATGATCAGTTTTTGGACTTTCTTGGGGGATCGGACTTGCACATCTACTAGCTGAAAATATATATCAAATTCACACCAAGATGTCTATTACAAAACATAAAACCTTACACACATGACAAACATACATGTAGTTACATGTATGTATCTACCTGTAGATGTCCTGGTCATCACACACATAACACACATAACACAAAGATTATCTACCTGTAAATGTCCCCTGTCATCAGACACACAACACAAAGATTATCTACCTGTAGATGTCCTGGTCATCACACACATAACACAAAGATTATCTACCTGTAAATGTCCCCTGTCATCAGACACACAACACAAAGATTATCTACCTGTAGATGTCCTGGTCATCACACACATAACACAAAGATTATCTACCTGTAAATGTCCCCTGTCATCAGACACACAACACAAAGATTATCTACCTGTAGATGTCCCTGATCATCACAAGTTCAAGTTCAAGTTCATTTTATTCACTCAAACCACATTATACATGGTACATGAGGTGCATTTAGTAAACATACATTTGAGTAAGAATAAGGTCAAAATATGTACAAATATACAATATACATGTATTGAAAAAGTATTTACAAAATATATTAAGGAGGACAGACTAACTAACAGATAAACATACAGAGTTTTTTAAGTGTTTTAACCTTAGGGCTATTCCAGAAATAAATACATGGGGGGGTCGGGAGGCACCTTTTGTATATACCAAGCACCCATAAAAAAAAATAAAAATTACCCCATGACCCATCAAATTGATAAACTCATTTTACAATGACCCATCTAATAAAAAAAAAAAACTAACCAGACCCACCACAAAAATATTTTTAAAAATGAAAACGGTACAAATCTCGCGAGGTTTTCGGGACAAACATTCTAGTCAATGACGCGGTAATGCCTGTGCGACATTGTATCACAGTAGTTCTGAAGAAACGATGTCACATCAACAATCAAAGGCATCTATGGCGGGAATGTTGGAAAGATTGGGAGTCCAAACGATGCTATTATCATGAAATGGGTATGGATATGTTTTTCCACGAATCGTTCGTCTTCTAATGGAGCCCGCGCCCGGAGGAGGCCTCTATATCACCATCACACCGACTGATAAATATAACGCATCGGTACCCT
Source organism: Ostrea edulis (assembly GCF_947568905.1). Taxonomy (NCBI): domain Eukaryota; kingdom Metazoa; phylum Mollusca; class Bivalvia; order Ostreida; family Ostreidae; genus Ostrea; species Ostrea edulis. Next base: position 11,555,113 of record NC_079168.1, read on the forward strand.
CGTATAAATCAACTAAGGTTTGCCTATTTTTATTAGAAAACGGAATACCTATTGGTTTCAAAATATTCCCAAAATCGATGAACAGAGTTCGCCGCCATCACGTCCAAAGGGACCCTATTAAACGCGCCTCTAATTTGAAGAGTGCCGTAATGGAAAGTTATGCGCTGCAAAGAGCGACAACTCGAATAGTTCTGTTACTTTCGATTTCGAAAGCAGCATTTCGAAAGCACGTTTTCAATTTTCCTCCGACGTTTTGTAACCAACACGACAAGAGCGACAATAAAAATATTCTGAAAACTCAACACCCACGTGGCACAAAATAAAACAATAGAAACTACCCACTACCCATAATAAATATTTTATTAACAATCCCACCACGGACCAATTAAAATATGAAAAAATACGACCACCCACACAAAAAAATATCATTTGCCGCCCGACCCCCCCATTTGATCATTTCTGGAACAGCCCTTACTGGTTAAAACACACACACACAACACAAAGATTATCTACCTGTAAATGTCCCTGATCATCACACACACAACACAAAGATTATCTACCTGTTAATGTCCCCTGTCATCAGACACACAACACAAAAATTATCTACCTGTAAATGTCCCTCGTCATCACACATAAAACACAAAGATTATCTACCTGTAAATGTCCCTCATCATCAGACACATAACACAAAGATTATGTACCTGTAAATGTCCCTCATCATCACACACACACAACACAAAGATTATCTACCTGTAAATGTCCCTCATCATCAGACACACAACACAGAGATTATCTACCTGTAAATGTCCCTCATCATCACACACACACAACACAAAGATTATCTACCTGTAAATGTCCCTCGTCATCAGACACCTGAATGCTGTCACTGCTGCTCAGCTCATGTTTTCCCACCTTGCCTGCTGATAGATGAATAATGACCGTCATTATTTATATGTATATATGATTTCTTCTAGCCAGATCAAAATTACAGATCAACTTTAAAATATTCAATTTTCACTAGAATTCTTTTGAATGTTTGATTTCTTTCTCTATAGCAGTAATACTGAATATTCACTATTGCGTAAACATGCAGTCTTCGAAATTAAACGGTAGCCCGATGACTGTGGCTAGTAAAATCGGGATGGGGCTAACAAAAATTATTAACGAGCATGCCCAGTGGGTCAGTACATATTTCCGGCGGAGATTATGATTCCGCTATTAGAGTGCGAATCCTGGTAGGAAATCGGTGAAACAACCAGTTCTTACAGAGAAAGAGAAAGTTGGCACTCAGAAGTATGAGGAAACAAAGCGACAAAGAAAATGATCAGTATGTTTGGCAGAAGACCTGCCCCTGGCTTGAATACAATGATGGTCTCCTATTTTGCATCTGGTGCAGAAAGGAAAGCATTGCAAATTGCGAGTTCATGTCCGGCTCAGATAATTCAGAATTGATTCTGTAAGTGAACACAAAAATAGAAAATGGCTTAAGCAGTTTACCCTAAAGTAAAAAACCACAAGCAGCCGCATCAGACGTTTAGAATGTAAGATTATTAGTTGACAACCCGATTTTTTTTTTTTTTTTTTTTTTTTTTTTTTTTTTTTTTTTACTTTTTTAGGATGAGAGTGATGATGAAAAACTAGAAGAATTGAAACATCAGAAGATTCCAAATACTCAACAGCTTCATTTTGCATTATTATTTTCTTGGAATAATGATATTCAATTTAATAAGTATTTTTTTTATAAAACAGGTATAAGATACATGTAGATTTACAAATGTATGTTCAATATTCTCCTCACCAGATACATACACTAATAGTATATGTAATGATCAACTTCAAGCAGGAAAACTCAACTTTGCTCAATTTTATTTCAACCTTCAGGATCTAAGACATTTGAATTGATGCTATGTTTGCGTAATTAAAAACAGAAATACTCGCTGTATAAAGGTGGCTGGTGTTTGTCCTTACCGTGATGAAGTTCATCCTCCTCATGTTGTAGCGAGGCCAGTGTGGCTGGGAGGGGGCCGTGATGGTGACCTGACGACTGGCTGATTGCACATGTGTTCCACACACACTTCACCAGGGCCGAGGCCAGGTACAGCGTCTACAAGACATCAGGTAATACCCCGTTTTCTTACAAGCATCTGTTTAACACAATCCTGATTTAAACAAGTTAAAAAATATTTTGTATATACATATAGAGGTACACGAGTGTAAATATGACAAAGCACTCTGTATATGTACATGTATTTAAACAAGTAAGAGAAATATTAAAAAGTTAGCACAAAAGAAATATTTCACCAGATAATTATCGCACTTATCAATGGCTCTACCAGTCTGTCCATATGCTCAGACTATGTGCAATAACTAGTTATCACCGTATACTTTTATTTCAAATACGAAGATCTGCAATCCTACATAATGCTTCACACTGCTCACAACACCAACAAATATCAGACTAAGCAAACACTGACCGATTCATTGTGAGCCGTCGGTTCTAGGGCAGATACCAGATTTAAGAGGTGCTGCACCGGGTGGAGTTCCAGGTTCTTTATCAGTGGAATCAGGATATCATACACTTGTTTACTGCAGTGCTTTAACTACAACACAACAAGGCCATTCATAATAACATCTTGTGCTATAACCATCATAAAGTTTGATCTGACAGCCGATTTCTTGCGTGAATAACAGCAGGAATATCTTTATTTTGTTACAAAATCAAGAGGCAGTTTATCTAACAAACCCTTTTAGAAAACAAAACAACACTACATGAAAAATACATTCAAAAGTACAGAGCATTTCCTTGATCAGGAATATTTCTATCAATGATATACATGTACCTTAATCTTTGAAAGATTTATATGTAGCAAAAATAAGAACTGGGGGTTACTTTAACAACGTTACATTTCATACTGTACAACTGGGTCCTGCACTATAAATAAAGAGATGTATAAATGTATGAATATGTAAACACCTGTACGAACTTACCTGACTTGAGGCCCATATACAGTCAATATGATCATTTGTTATCTTTCCTTCCACAGCTAGCAGGTTTAATATCAACTGGCTTTGTTTTATTATCTGTTGACATGATTTTAAAAACAGTCAATATTTCATAAAGGCAGGCAAGTGGCAGAATCAAATTGCATATTTCACAGGATCTTGAACAATTCTTGTTTGTCAGTTTTGCATAAACATACATGTTTTCTTTCATGAAATAATTATCAATATTACTTTCAATAAAACAACAATCAATAACTCTTTGATGATAACTGTACAATATTATCTTGTGAGGAACGGTTTTCGTTATCATTTGTTAACATGCAGTTTACAAAATGTTTGATACTCAATCTTGATGACATTATTCTTAAAGCATGTGTACCTCAATGTGAAGATTTGGACCAAAGATGTGTTCAATGATTTTATTGTCCAATAGCCATTGTGACAACTGGTGTCCCACCCTCTCCACATAGCTACAATAAAAGTCCAAACATTTCATCAACAAATAATGTTAAAAATCTGCAATACATATTATGTACAGTATTTGTAAAAGGGGGGTGGGGTTCAATTCAATGCCATGGAATGTTCTTTTATCTTAGATAATGCACATAACATAAAAAAAAAAGTTCTTCTTATATATAATTTTTTAAGGGGGTGGGGATTTACAATACAGCTGCAGAAAACATCAACGAAAGCCAAGAATGACAATGTCGAGAAGTCTAGTACAGGATGTTTGAATCTACACATAATTCTCAAATCCAAACTGGACAAGAACAAACCTTTCAGTGTCCATCAGGGTTTCATTGTTACAACTTTCATTGTACAGGTTAATTTGATTCTGAAAAAAGAGCAAAACATTTTTCTAGTTAGTGATCTTATATAATGTTATATTTTTTTTTTATTAAACCTGCGACACTTTCCGAGTATCAAAGACAAGTAGAGAAGTTTTGAAAAAATTTAAGAAAGGACAATAGTTTTTTTGTATATACATGTAGTGCCTGTGTACAATAGGTCAAGACCTGACGGTTGAAAACGACGAGGTCAATAAATTCACCAACAAAAATTTTCTGTTGTTATACTATCTCTTTTTCTTTTACGATAATAAGCCATGTCCTACATTGATTTGGGCTTTATTCTTTTACGATAATAAGCCATGTCCTACATTGATTTGGGCTTTATTCTTTTACGATAATAAGCCATGTCCTACATTGATTTGGGCTTTATTCTTTTACGATAATAAGCCATGTCCTACATTGATTTGGGTTTTATTCTTTTACGATAATAAGCCACGTCCTACATTGATTTGGGCTTTATTCTTTTACGATAATAAGCCACGTCCTACATTGATTTGGGCTTTATTCTTTTACGATAATAAGCCACGTCCTACATTGATTTGGGCTTTATTCTTTTACGATAATAAGCCACGTCCTACATTGATTTGGGCTTTATTCTTTTACGATAATAAGCCACGTCCTACATTGATTTGGGCTTTATTCTTTTACGATAATAAGCCACGTCCTACATTGATTTGGGCTTTATTCTTTTACGATAATAAGCCACGTCCTACACTGATTTGGGCTTTATTCTTTTACGATAATAAGCCACGTCCTACATTGATTTGGGCTTTATTCTTTTACGATAATAAGCCATGTCATACATTGATTTGGGCTATTCCTGCCAGCCTTATGGTCAGGGTGGAACAGGTGAAGTATTTGAAGGCCAGATCTAGACCCTCCTTGTCAAACTGGAAGTGAGTTTCCAGTGGTTCCTTCACAGCAGCCCACATCAGCTCTGTCATATTCCGGTTCCCAGCCATTCTGAGGTCTTTATCAGACAATTTGCACATGTACCTACAAAATCATGGCAATACTGACCATTTGATCTCATTTCTTAAAAATCTTCATATCTGGGCTTTGACTTAAATTAAAAATGGTTTATAATGATCATAAAATAACAAAAGCATGATAGAGATTTATAGTGACAACACATTCAAAATATTAAATAACAACCTGATATCAATTCTAAACTGTGTCTAATACAAAATATTAAATAACAACCTGATATCAATTCTAAACTGTGTCTAATACTCACTTTTTATTTATTATTATCATTATTTTTAAATGCATGTGTATATCATTTAGAATAATACAAAGAATCACTCTATACGATTTATGTGTTCATCATTTATCAAACCTTATTACAACAGTTCACAGAAGGACAATGTATTGTAGATTACAAACCTTATGACTACAGTTCTCAGAGGGACAATATATTGTAGATTACAAACCTTATTACTACAGTTCACAGAAGGACAATATATTGTAGATTACAAACCTTATGACTACAGTTCTCAGAGGGACAATGTATTGCATCACTGTAGGGATGTTCATCCAAAGCCGCAACTGAAAGATAAAACATCACTGTATCAGTAAATATGTGTACGTCACTGTATCAGTAAATATGTGTACGTCACTGTATCAGTAAATATGTGTACGTCACTGTATCAGTAAATATGTGTACGTCACTGTATCAGTAAATATGTGTACGTCACTATCAGTAAATATGTGTACGTCACTGTGTCAGTAAATATGTGTACGTCACTGTGTCAGTAAATATGTGTACGTCACTGTGTCAGTAAATATGTGTACGTCACTGTGTCAGTAAATATGTGTACGTCACTGTGTCAGTAAATATGTGTACGTCACTGTGTCAGTAAATATGTGTACGTCACTGTATCAGTAAATATGTGTACGTCACTGTATCAGTAAATATGTGTACGTCACTGTATCAGTAAATATGTGTACGTCACTGTATCAGTAAATATGTGTATGTCACTATCAGTAAATATGTGTACGTCACTGTATCAGTAAATATGTGTACATCACTGTATCAGTAAATATGTGTATGTCACTGTATCAACAAATATGTGTACGTCACTGTATCAACAAATAGGTGTACGTCACTGTATCAACAAATAGGTGTACGTCACTGGGTAATGAACTGCAGTAACGATTACAAACGAACAGAAACTTTTCCAGGAAAACTCTCCCACACTAATACTTTCATATTAATACTGTTTACTGTACTGTTCCTTTCCTCAGCAACATACAAGTAAAAGTACTATTTAGTGCATAATTACTGACTTCAACACAAGTAATCTATGACTGCTTAATGTATAGCTAGTCATCATTTGAATTCAGTTGTCTAAAATTATGATCTTCAGTTTTAATGAATATTTCTAAACTTTTTATACAGCTGCTAAATATACCTACATTTGCAATAAGTGTGATGAGAATGTGGGCAAACGTGAAGGGCAGGGAGTCTGGGGTGGCCTTCTCAAAGCATTGTTTTAAGGCTCCAATCCCATTGCTGTCACAGAAAAAGCACACATTCCTAAGCAGAAACAAAGGTACTTCAGGGTCCTGTGAAAAGAAGGAAAAAATCATAAAAAGATGTACACTGTAGCACTAAAAAAGAGGCCTTAATATGGGCAAAACAAAACACAGTTATAGTGAACATGTTTATAATGAATTTCCAGTTGATAAAGTGATTTCCTTCTCCAAACTGATAAAAATAAGAATAACTTATATAATGTAACAAATTATGCCTGTTACAATTAGGATGCTCTAAGCACTTTGCTACATGTATGTGTTTTATTGTAAATAGTGAGTTTGCATTGTTAAATAAAATAAGAGAATGACATCAGAAAGGTCGCAGAGAATCTTTATTGTTCTATCATGTATACATGTATATTGTCTTCTTGTTTCACCAAGTTCATACATCAAAGATACATGTACTTTCATGTCTGTCATATTTTGTTAGCTTTTATCCAAAAACATTGTTCAGACCTGAAAATTACAACCAGAGTGTACATGTAATTCTAACACTGTGACACTTTACAACAGTTGTATTTCTAACATACCGACACTTCACAATAGTTGTTCAATGCACTCGTTTCTTGTTGAGATAGCTCCTGGAATGGAAACACTTAATATAACTTATAATTACCTTCTAAATACAATTCACAAAATAATCCTGTACACTGTGCAATTACAGGGTTCAAAATTATCTCATGTTCGTAAGTCCGAGACTAGTAAAAAACCTCTTAAACTAGTAGATTCTCTTCTCTACGGCGCTAGTCCACACAGACTAGCAAATATTCACATATCAATCTTGAACTGGTTAAGATTTTAGCAAATTTGTCCAAATCTCTTAGATGTTTGAACTTATGGTCGAATACCTACATGGTTAAGCATTTGCATGACAATGACATGCTGACCTTCCAAACATGTGGAGGTATTTATTAAATGCAAGTCTCGTCAAGGTTATTGTATGCTTCTAAAGAAAACAAAATAAAATATGGTTGTCTTTTTCTAATGTAGTGTCAGAAACTGAATTGTTTGCAACTGTGAATTCTTCAGTTTGGTTAAATACCATTGAATAAAAATGAATTTGTTATCATGCATATGATATAGTGGACAGACTATTGCTAGGGAACATTAATAGTCACTAGTCTGTACAGACCAGTGCTTGTGAAAGTTAATTTCGAACCCTGCATTATAAATATTAAGGTACATAGGATGAAACAGTCAAAACTGATTATTTTCACCACATATAAAAGCGGGGAAATTATTAAGGGCTGTTCCAGAAATGATCAGATGAGGGGGTCGGGCGGCAAATGATATTTTTTTGTGTGGGTGGTCGTATTTTTTCATATTTTATTTGGTCCGTGGTTGGACTGTTAAAAAAATATTTATTATGGGTAGTGGGTAGTTTCTATTGTTTTATTTTGTGCCACGTGGGTGTTGAGTTTTCGGAATATTTTTATTGTCGCTCTTGTCGTGTTGGTTACAAAACGTCGGAGGGAAAATTCAAAATGCGCTTTCGAAATCGGAAGTAACATAGAACTATTCGAGTTGTCGCTCTTTGCAGCGCATAACTTTCCATTACGGCACTCTTCAAATTAGAGGTGTGTTTAGTAGGGTCCCTTTGGACGTAATGGCGGCGAACTCTGTTCTGTAGATTATTACAGTTTACAGTGCATCGATTTTGGGAATATTTTGAAACCAATAGGTATTCCGTTTTCTAATAAAAATAGGCAAACCTTAGTTGATTTATACGAGGGTACTGATGCGTTATATTTATCAGTCAGTGTGATGGTGATATAGAGGCCTCTAGGCGCGGGCTCCATTAGAAGACGAACGACTCGTGGAAAAACATATCCATACCCATTTCATGATAATAGCATCGTTTGGACTCCCAATCTTTCCAACATTCCCGCCATAGATGCCTTTGATTGTTGATGTGACATCGTTTCTTCAGAACTACTGTGATACAATGTCGCACAGGCATTACCGCGTCATTGACTAGAATGTTTGTCCCGAAAACCTCGCGAGATTTGTACCGTTTTCATTTTTAAAAATATTTTTGTGGTGGGTCTGTTTAGTTTTTTTTTTAATTAGATGGGTCATTGTAAAATGAGTTTATCAATTTGATGGGTCATGGGGTAATTTTTTTATTTTTTTTTATGGGTGCTTGGTATATACAAAAGGTGCCTCCCGACCCCCCCGTGTATTTATTTCTGGAATAGCCCTAACCAAAAGACAGACTGAAAACATAAATCTGCAGAAATATGATCCCCTAGACAAAAGTATGTCTACAATAATGAAGAGCCCATACCTACTTCAGAGATGCTAACATGTCACTTTAGCATAACTGTCATTTATTTTAAAACATCTTGTCTCCTCATGAAATAAAATAACAGCTAAAACAAAATATACAAAACTTTTAATCTGATACTACATAATTACCAACGCTCTATTACTGACCTCGAGGGATGAGTGGTACATGTGTTTGTATGCCATGTAGGAAGGGAAGTTTAGGAGAAAGATTTTGGTGACAAAATGAAGTAGTTTTTCCTTTTCTTCCATTGTCCATCTCTCTGGATCCTCAGAGTCATCGTCAGTATCCATGGCAACCTCTGTCTCGCCTGCTTTACCCTCATCTACAGCTAGAAAATGAAAGATTAAATAAAAATATTTTTTGAATACAGTTGTCCTGGACAAGAAAAATTCATTTGGGATGTAAGGCTGTTTTTATAAATGATGAGTTCTCAGATGTGTCCCAGACTTGAGTAAAAATCAAACCTAAATCCACTGTTAAATTTAATTCTGAGGCCCGTGTATTCTTAGTCTGACACATTGTTACAATGCTATAAAGTTCAGTGTCTCAGTCTGACATATTGTTACAATGCTACAGAGTTCAGTGTTTTAGTCTGACACATTGTTACAATGCTACAGAGTTCAGTGTCTCAGTCTGACACAATGTTACAATGCTACAGAGTTCAGTGTCTCAGTCTGACATAATGTTACAATGCTACAGAGTTCAGTGTTTTAGTCTGACACATTGTCACAATGCTACAGAGTTCAGTGTTTTAGTCTGACACATTGTTACAATGCTACAGAGTTCAGTGTTTTAGTCTGACACATTGTTACAATGCTACAGAGTTCAGTGTTTTAGTCTGACACATTGTCACAATGCTACAGAGTTCAGTGTTTTAGTCTGACACATTGTTACAATGCTACAGAGTTCAGTGTTTTAGTCTGACACATTGTTACAATGCTACAGAGTTCAGTGTTTTAGTCTGACACATTGTTACAATGCTACAGAGTTCAGTGTTTTAGTCTGACACATTGTTACAATGCTACAGAGTTCAGTGTTTTAGTCTGACACATTGTTACAATGCTACAGAGTTCAGTGTTTTAGTCTGACATAATGTTACAATGCTACAGAGTTCAGTGTTTTAGTCTGACACATTGTCACAATGCTACAGAGTTCAGTGTTTTAGTCTGACACATTGTTACAATGCTACAGAGTTCAGTGTTTTAGTCTGACACATTGTCACAATGCTACAGAGTTCAGTGTTTTAGTCTGACACATTGTTACAATGCTACAGAGTTCAGTGTTTTAGTCTGACATAATGTTACAATGCTACAGAGTTCAGTGTTTTAGTCTGACACATTGTCACAATGCTACAGAGTTCAGTGTTTTAGTCTGACACATTGTTGCAATGCTACAGAGTTCAGTGTTTTAGTCTGACACATTGTCACAATGCTACAGAGTTCAGTGTTTTAGTCTGACACATTGTTACAATGCTACAGAGTTCAGTGTTTTAGTCTGACATAATGTTACAATGCTACAGAGTTCAGTGTTTTAGTCTGACACATTGTCACAATGCTACAGAGTTCAGTGTTTTAGTCTGACACATTGTTACAATGCTACAGAGTTCAGTGTTTTAGTCTGACACATTGTCACAATGCTACAGAGTTCAGTGTTTTAGTCTGACACATTGTCACAATGCTACAGAGTTCAGTGTTTTAGTCTGACACATTGTTACAATGCTACAGAGTTCAGTGTTTTAGTCTGACACATTGTCACAATGCTACAGAGTTCAGTGTTTTAGTCTGACACATTGTCACAATCCTACAGAGTTCAGTGTTTTAGTCTGACACATTGATTGGTTTGTGTTCGTCATCAGGTGTGATTAAGGCTATCCTGTGCACTCATTGATCAATTCACTAAAACGAGCCATGTGTCCCCCTCCCTTTCTTTCAAAAATCGAATCTGTGTTAAATACAAATATACATTTTCCAGAAGCCATTTTTGTCAGAATCAAAGGCTGATACCATCATTTGTGATGATTCTTATGATTAACAGATTACCATCAAAACAAATATGTATCTTTCTTTCACAATAATTACAAATTCCAAGCATGCTTTAACTATGATAATTAAAATGTTGTCATTTTCAGGTTTGTTAGTTGTGATGATACTAGTCAGGGAGGTTATTTTTAGAAATTGTCTATGTGGTCAAGTATATATATGACTGCATGGACCATTATCAATAAATGTGGTTATTTCTTAAGCCAGGTAGCAAATGATTGCATTTAATTGAATATGTACCAAGTGATCAAAATTATGCATTGACTGGAGTATTTAGAATTTAAATGTTAACTTTGTCCAAAAAAGCACTCCTAAAATTTTCTAGGAGATTAAAGCTGCTCATAAACCAGAGTCCATGACTGGACTTAATTTGAAAAAATTCTAGAGACAACTAGGGTACATATTTCTGCAATGTTCATGGTCTTAAAGAAATAAAAACTCCAACAAACTGAAAGTTCAGCTATATGTAAATCATAACTAGAAGAATAACTAAACACAAAAAAGGTGCTTAATATTAGTTTGTACGAGTACGCATCATTATCCATGTTTTCAATTCATGTGATAAAAAAAAAAATCACAATATATAGTGAGACGATACATACAGTTAACAATAAGGAAGTCAACACAAGTTTAATATTGTCCATGACTGCCTTCTAAATACAATTTACAAATAACCCTGTACACTATGCAATAGTACCATTATTTTAAGATACAGTACTGTACATTGGATAAAACAACCTCAAATAATACAAATCTGTGACCTCTAGAAATAAACTGTAAACGTAAAGCAGCAGAAATATGTATCTGAAAACAAAGTGCTAATTAAAAAGCCATAAGCAAAAGTAATTTCCATAAAAAATAAGAGACACCAACATTTTAGGATAGCAAACTGTAGAAGGGGTGTTGTTCTAGTTTAATTACAAAGCAAGGTTGGGTAAAAAAAAAAAATTACAAATGAAAAACGATTATGAAAAATGACCCCATAGCACCAACATCAGTGCAACTTAGTAAATAGCTAGTATATAGCTAGTGTTCACCGTTGTGTGTCCGACTTTCAAAATGAAGATTATCATTAAGTTTATTTAAATTGTTAATAACTCAAGAAAACAAAATACTCCAATGAGAAAGCAGATTTTAGGAACCACTATCAGATATGTTCCAATGAAACTGAAACAGTTCCAAGGCTCTGCATGAAGATGCAACACATAACATACACATACCTAGCACAGTTACTTCCCCCTCTTTCACCTCGGGACTCTTCTCTTTTTTCTTCCCACTTTTAATCTCCTTTTCCTTTTGTTGTTCTTTGTCAAAGTCCTCGGGCATGGTTTGAATAACTCTGATAGCTACACTACATATCACTTGAACCATGTTGTTCAGTTTCTCAAAGTTCTTCAAGTTCTTGAAACAGCACATGCACTGTCTGCAAGAGTCACAAAAATATTGTATATAATATAATTTTTACATTCAGTTAAGTAACAAGTTCAGTAGGTTTATACATTTTCTTCTATTTTAGATGTTTCAGCGAAGTAATGGTATAATTTTGGACTATGTCAACCAGAAAGAGCCACTCACATATCATCATTTACGTTACTACTAAAAATTCTGGCTACAAGTAAAATAAATATCTGGAATGACTATCCTCCATCATAACCTCAACCTTTACCAAGTCCAACTCAGGTGTCACTGATGAAACTCTGTTTGACAGTGTTAAAGCAGCATTAAAGACCTAAAACTCCTAATATTCTCATTTAGATGCAACTCTCAATACTTACTGTCTTTACATTTTCCAGTTACTTAGTGGAACCCCCCCCCCCCCCCCCCAACAAAATGTCATGAAATGCTTCTATCACACATTATGTTTGTATGTTTATATGCCCTATAAGTGACTCCCCATGCCCTATACATAGAACATTTCTAAAATGACAATTTTTGAACAATGTCCAAAGACGGCTGACGAACCTGGGTTACTGTTATAATTCATTAAATTTCTAATTTAAGAAGAGGAAAAAAGTTTCCCAAACATGTCATTTCTTAAGTCTGAAAAGAATACATATGTTTACAAAACTGAATTATTCCCAAAATATGAAGTACACACCTTTGGGGCCATGTGTTTGCATAGCTGACAAAGGAAAGGACCTCTCTCTTGTTCATATGGAACCCCCCTACATGGCATCGTTCTTCATCTGTAATTAAAACAAGAAAGGTTAGAGATTCAGCAAAACCTGTTAAAAAATCGTCTTACTTCATACATACTAATGCATCGAAGAAAAATCATTCAAAAAAGCATTCTGAAAATATTTCTTGAACAATGAAAGAACGCGAACGAGTTCGAAGGATGCAAACTTACAAGTGTCGATAAGCTGAAGAACTTCCGCACAATGGTCACACATGGTTTTTGCAGTTGGATGAATATTACCACAGGTTTAGTACTACATATATGTCATGTCATTTTCAAAGCATTATTACACACAAAAATCGATAGCAAAAAACCTTCGTTCAATTTGGTTCAACGCATCCCGCCATATTGTTTTTACTGTCCTACTTCGGTAATTTCCGTCATTTTCCGTCATAATAAATATATTAAAATCTTAGATCCTTGTCAATTGAATTCTTATAAGCACATTTCATGTATATTTCATGAATAATTCTATCTCATAATAGCCAGTAAAAGATTATAATACAAATAGAGTACAAATATTCCGTTAATCTCTAGTCTGGTCCCCCTTCCCACAATTCCGTTCGCGCACTCTCTACATTGTTTGTGAATACACAGGGGAGACTAGCTGCAATAATGTAGCCCAATCCAATTTTTTTTTTATTCTGACGTTTTCGGGATAGGGCTACAATTCCATAGGATCTCCGTAATGGTGCAAAATAATTTTATGAATAACCGATAATAAACTCTGTGTATTAGTCCCAAATGTTGTTTATACCAAAAGGAGTACCAACTTTGTGCTCGGGCATGTCTAATAAAGGTGTTTTTCATTAAATATAATGTACAGCATGCAAAATTCTTCGTCTGCTCCGCCATGCTTGTTATCGCGAGATCTCGTAGGTGGATCTAATGAAAAGCCTAAACATTGACAATCAGCGCGAAAATGTAGTTATTCGAGCCACTTCGACAAAGGAAGGAAAATCATATTGTTGCAGAAAGAATTTACACTCTGCTGTTCGGTTTTTAACTTGATATTAAATTCAAACCTTCTCAATACCGACGAAATAGCTTTCGCCTCCATACTTGTCCATTGATGTAAATACCACCTTATATGGCATATGCAAATGACTTGACAACCGGAAGTTGAAACTTCAGTACATCAAACATGGCGCACAAATATGAATCGAGAAACTGGGATTTATCGAAATTGTTGAAAACGGTAGAATAGAGCCTCACAAATCTAAAGTTGTAGGTTGTAAATTTATATATTGACTAAGAAACATAGAATATCATTTTATTTACGTAAAGAAAGTCAGGAAATGTTTAGAATGAGCGCAAATGTTGCGGGAGTGAATCACTCCCGCATTTGCACCATTACGGAGATCCTAAGGAGTTGTAGCCCTCTCCCTAAAAAAAAAAAAAAAAAAAAAAAAAAAATCAGAGAGGGCTACATTATTGCAGCTAAGGGGAGACTAGACTCATCCATCCCTGCAGACCTACATATGGAGCATATGGTCCAAAAGACCAAATCTATGCTTAAAAGCCTGGGCTCCAACAAAACACCCGAAATCATCATGAAAAGGTCAAAAGCATTAGCTGGAATGGATGCCATCTCTCATCAATATGACACGGACACAAGTGTCATTTTACGTTCTCATCGACACAAATTGAAAAGTGCCAAAGATGATGAATTGAAAATGATGCAAGATATTTGTGAAGTTCATCCATTTAAACATACACCTGGAAGATCTTTTGAATTTTTCAAAGGACTAACTAGTCCTCTTCTCTTTTCTGTTGATGCTGAAAAATACAAGGCTTGGGTGCAACATCATCAGAGCATCCTGGACTATGACTCTGGGAAGTAGGCTACTTAGTAAGTACTTTCTTGACAATTGCACATTCAAATTGTAATCATATTTTATTTAGCAGTAATCATATTTTAGCACCTTTCACACTGCTTATTGTACACCAATCAAGTACTTGTGATGAAAGCAAAATTTACGCATATTGAAACTTTTTAAAATGCATGAATTCCGGAATTTGCTAATCAGTTGATGAGACTGATGTTGCAAGTGCACTATTAAGTAAGTATACATGTATTATCAAAACCTGAAATTATTATTAAGTCCGTGGAATTACAAAAAAGTAGAACTGACATTGGTATTAAAAGTCACAATATATCAATCCATCAATGTCGAACAGAATAAGTTTAAGAATTTTGAAACAATGATAAGATAGAAAAAAGAGAATTAGAAACCGCCTCGGGTACATTTGCATTTAACAATGATGAAAGAGATGTCTCATCTCTGATGTACTCAAAACAATGAACAATTGTCTGAAGCTTTTCCTCAGACAAAAGAAATGCTAACTCTCCTGAAGAGTCAGCATTTACATATGTTTGAAGAGAGAGTCTCACATGATGTCTTTGTTCCAGTGAGGGAACCTTAAAACCACGGATATTTGATCTGTCATTGCTACACACATCACAACAGTTATTGACACTTTCAATGGGTGCATCAAAGTATGTAGATAGGTACTGTCTCCTGCATGACTTTAACCGAACAAACTCGATCATGCTGTTTTCGACAGGTTTCTCTGCAAGATCAGAGTTATTGAAGTATAAAACAGCTTCTGCTGCTTGGCCATCTCTTCCAGCACGTCCAACCTCTTGTACATACACTGTACAAAAATAAAGGTGATCAATGAAATAAACTTATTCTTTCTAAATTTGTCATTATTCAAAAGAACATATTGAAAAACAAGATATGTTTTAGAAACATGTATGCTCTCCCTCCCATGTAGCAATATTGAAAATTATCAACTTTAAATTTAAAAGTCTACCAGTAATTTGATTGATGACCTTCAATATTGTGATCTGAAAAACAACAAGGGTCATCTAATTTTTAGGAGGTACCAGTGTACCAAGTTGAATCATGTATGTCACAATAAGGATTCATAAGATATTAAGCAGACAATATTTCTTATGTCAGGAGTACTTTGACCTTGTGACCTCAATATCAATAGGGGTCATCTACTTTTTAGGATATACCAGTGTAACAAGTTTAATGTCTCTCAAGCTATCTAGAGATATTGATTAGACAACATTTGGTCTGTCAACCAGCAGATGCTAAAGGGATCATAAATACACATCTGGGTAAAATTATTGCATGTTCAGCTGAAAAAATGAATGTCAAGAAGGGTACAAGTGTTCCTTTTAGAAGAATTGTATGTATCACAAATTGTTTGTTTGAGATTTTTGAGTAAATAGTTTACCTTCTGGACTGGTTGGCGGTCCAGCATGAATAATGCGTTTCACATTTTGCAGGTCAGCTCCCATTCCAAGCGCAATGGTGGCCAAGACAACTTTCACTCTGTCATTGTTCTTTAACTCCTCAATGATTTGTGAATTTACCTTAATAAGTATTGATCATAATTAAATACCACTACTATGTTCGTTATAAGTTATGTATATAGAGGTAGACTTTTTATTTTTTAAACAAACAAGGCACAAAAATAATGGAAAAGAGGGTATAAGTTTGTAATATTGAACTAAATTTTATTTTGCAAAAAGTAATGTTTTAGGCCACATTTAAAAATATGTTTGTTTCCCCTCTCCTGACCCTAAATTTCAGAGGAAGGTCGGTAGGTAGGTAAAAAGTTTTTTGTTTTTTAGCTAGCAGAATTTTATTTATTATGAAATTCCCATAACCATTAACAATGCCCGATACCAAACGTCGTGAAGCACATCATCCATGTTTCCTCATCAAACTCGTATAGTCAGTTCTCGCGTAAATTCTGCTTTGATTGCCACGTTTTGCAATTAGGGAAGGTGTCGATATTTCGGACAGTACTTCATGTATTTTGGAAATGCTCATTATCTAACCACTAAACTTAGGCATTGGACTACATGTATACATATTGGTTGATTCGACGAACATTGGGTTTCATCAGAATTTTCTCTGCTATTTATGCCACATACTAACACTTAAATAAAGTTAGGGAGAATGTTGCAACTATGGACAATGGTGTTAGTTTTGGACACATGGTGTTATAAAATTGGTAAACTCGGTTGCTGTCTTTTATTTATGGTTCACTGACATTTTATGCTTTTGTTTTTTGCACATTATCTTAATTTGTATATGATAGTGATTTTGATTATATTTTTAAATGATATCGGTAGATCTAGTTTACCAGAAAACGTTTCAACGGGACTTGATTTTGCCGATCAAACAAAATGGATGCTGACATCAACCAATCAGAGCTGAGTTACACATGTGCATATAATTAGGTGTTTTCCAGTTTGTAAATATAGCATTAGTTCAGAAATAAGTTAAATTGAGAATGCTTCTGATTGACTGTCAAAAATATCGCATCCGTCCGAAATATCAACACTTTCCCCTACTGAAGAACACAACTTGCACACTGGATGCCCCGAATTCTCTTGTTTCCTCGCTCCTCGTATAGACAACATTTCTCCATCTCGATCTTGCAGATCACTAGTCCGAATTGCGAGTCGAATTCAATGTTAAACTCACTTGTAACTAATCAATAAAACAATCATGATTCTTGTACTTATTAATATCGATTAAAAGAAAATATCAATCCAAAATTCGATATTAAACAGAAACCAACAGTTGTAGTCAACCGAATTTTCACTGCCATTTGAGCAAACGAGTCTTGTGACTCAAAACAAAGCTCGACAGTTTGATAAAATGTTTTCAAGAGACTGTTTATGTGATGAAAGAACCCATAAAATTGATATTAGTAAGTACAAGAAGAATCGTTTTATTGATTAGTTATGAGCTTAAAATTGAATTCGGCTTGTAAGTATTTGAAATCAGCCAGAGAATGCCGCCTCCAGCTGGAGGCGGCGAAATTTCTAGATTTCGGACCAGAACACCTCCTGTATTCGTATTATTATTTTTTAATTTTGGATCGAAACCAAAGAAGATATAGAAAATTTTTGTCATTATAAAATACTGATCTGCACCAGAAACGACCTTGAAATTTTCTTAAAATTAAAAAAAAAAACTTCACCAGAATGGCGTAATAAAAACTTATGGGTCGGTGTGAATTTTCAGACTCGGTCGGGCGAGGGGAAACAAACTATTTTTATTTTGGCCTTAGAGTCAGTAGCGTGATTCAAACTCGCATTAAAATATCCAGGTACATGTACAGTGAAAGTTCCTGGTAGTGAGACTAAAAATTGAGACAGTAAAGTGTCACTAAGGTTACAGATGCGACTACAGTATTAATATATTCTATAGTCTACCTCTAAACACAAGAATTACTGGATGATATAGAAATTTGGTTTTTCTTTTACATTATGTTACAGATATAAACAAAGCATTAATTGATACTGAATTTTTAAAACATCAAGTAGAACATACATTTTCAGGTTGTGTTGAGTGGTACTGTACAACACGGCTGTTTTCTGGACAAGGAGTACCCAGATACATGTCATCTTTCAATATGCGTTTTGCAAGGTCATAACTGTAGGCACACCATTTTAACTTGGAATATATTATTGTAAGAGGGAAAGAATCTGCATTCATTAGAAGATCAAGAAAAACCGGTTTGTAAATGTAGTCATATGCAAACTCTACTTTGTTATTGCCCCCAGTTGATGGAGGGCGTTCTCGAATAATTATCTTTATGTTGCCATTAAGAATAGGTAATGATCTAAGAAATACAGGCTTTCTCATAGTAAGCTGTGAAGCAATTGTTTTTTGAAGTTTTACAGAAGCAGTGGCTGTTAATGCTAGGACAGAGATGAGGTTTGAGTCTATGGATCTTGCGTTGCAAATATTTTTAAACATGGGTCTAAATTCCTCCCCCCACTGTGGAACCAGGTGGGCTTCGTCCACTACAATATATGTTCGTCTGTGAAGTGTTGACATCTTTTCTAGAATACTTGGCTTAGTGATATCCTCTGGATGTCCAACAACATACAAAATAGACTTCAACTTGGTTAAATTGTCACTCTCGTCATCATTTACTAGATCTGATGCTCTTATTGATTTAGAACCCAGTTTTGCAATTTCCTGCTCTATGATGACATTCAATGGACATACTAATACAACCAAACACTGTCTATCATATAATGAAAAGTCAACAAAAGGAAGAATTTCAAATATTAAAGACTTTCCATAGCCAGTGGGCAATATTGATATACAGTCATTTTTTAGAGCACTTTTGATTGTTATAACTTGCTTTGGTTTCAGAAAGTTTATTTCTGAACCACAATGTAAATTCAACAGCTGCAGTCCTCTTTTGAATTTAATATTCTCCTCAATGTTGCAAATACCAGCCTAAAGATAGAGATGAAAATGAATTTTAACGACACCTTTGGCAGGGATAGGAAAGTTGAATGTAAATCGGATAAAGATGAATTTAACCAAGATTCAAAAGTAAAGAATGATAAAAAAAAAATCAAACTTGAAAGATGTAGAGAACAATAAAGAAATAAATCATATTTATGAGATAAAAAATTTTTAAAATATTTCTGACTCATACAATAAACAGAATGTACACTAAATAATTATTTGTACCCAAATGATAGAGGCAACTAAACAGACTAATACATGTAAGTATAGGTTGGCAAAAGACAAAAATTATGGAAGCAGCAAGTCTCTACGAAGAAGACATTTTAGATACATTTGTACATGCATTATAATATTAGACATGCTGGATAGTACAGGTATTAGATCATGGTGACCTACCAAATTAGCACTACTTTTGACTTACTAAACATCAGTAGTGGTGGGATTTGAACCCACAAGTCTCCATGAAATAGAAATATTAGATACATGCATTAGAGTAGATATGCTGGATAGTACAGGTATTAGATCAATCATCATGGTAGAAGAATTGTAAAATGGACAACATGCAAATGAATGAATGTATTAACTGTACATATCAAAAGATAGCTTGGGTAAAAAGATGACCATGCATGCAAGGATAGTACAGGTATTAGATCATGGTGACCTACCAAATTAGCACCACTTTTGACTTACTTTAAACATCAGTAGTGGTGGGATTTGAACCCACAAGTCTCCATGAAATAGAAATATTAGATACATGCATTATAGTTGACATACTGGGTAGGGTGTTGGTAACATGCAATTATGAGATTAACAGGGGGTTGGAAATAATTTTAACCTCCCCCATGCAGGCTATACACACCAACATTGAGCATGCAAACAATACAGAAATGGATGCAATATTGGGAGGGTTCGGGGATAAACAATGCAAAACTAAACCCTTTAACTGTATTTGGTTGAGATGACACTGCCTAGAATAAGATATAGTTTAAGTATAAACACTTTCCTCACGTAAAGTATGTGCAACAGTGGGTCAAACCACGTGGAATCGCGATCGAAAACTTTGGTCGTTCTGTTACATTAAATGGGGAGCGACATATGCAAAATTGCATACCAATACACAGATCAGTCATATATACACGGGATGCGATAATAAAATTTCGATGTCGGTACAAGACAATGTAAATATTGGAAGTCAATTTTGACTACCTCCACGTGTTCAAAATGTAAACAATTTTCAGTCTGGTGATTTCGAAGCTATTTTCGTCTAAATAAGTAAAAAGAAACGGGAAATAAAAAGAAAAGAACTTAAGTCAACAAAACGAAATAGTGAAATAAGTTGTTCTAAAGTAAAATGAGAGGGTTTATGTATTCTTTCTAGAGATGAAAACTTACTTTGTCCGCCATTTTAGAATTGCGCAATGTCATACACCAAATCAACCGGTGCCTGACCTCAATGTAGAGAGTGCGCGAACGGAATTGTGGGAAGGGGGACCAGACTAGTTAATCTCTACCCAAAGTTATCGTTCCTTAACTAATGTAAGGAACGATAACTCTGAGTAGCGATAAAAGCAAAAAAAAATTGAAAATAAGATACTCGTTGGAAAACTGATTTAAATCCTCAACATGCTTTTCTTTGATTAAAGTAAATCAATAACGTTAGTATTTCATTTGAAGGCAAATCTATCCTCATGTGGCGTCATGGATTTTTTAAACTTTTTTTTTCATTTTACCAAAATCTGTAATTTATCAAAAAGGTTTGCACCCCCAGTTTGTAAAAGTGATTTTTATTTCTACATTGAAAGAGAATTAGAACTGATGTCATAATGTTTGTAACTAAGCTATGTACAGTGTTTTAAACATGACTTTTTTGCACGTAAAATTTACTCAAGATTTATTCCTTCAAAATTGATTTGTCTGTCGGTGTCAACACAACATAAGCAACAGAAATCAATCATTCCATAAAATAGATACATAATCATGTCTATTAACAATACAGATTAAAAAAAATAGTATGAGTAATGGAAATAAATAATGACCTTTTTGCACTTGATATACAGACCATTCCTCAGTTTAAAGTAATTCCACCCTCCTGTGATGTCATCAGATTGTGCAAAATCAATGATTTATTTAGATTTATGCCTGATTGGAACAATAATTTTGTTGGAGTCTTTTCCGATATTTATTGTAAAAAATCCTGTTAAAAATAAACTATTTCAAAAGCCTAAGTTATAGATGAATAACCATTGATATGTTTTAAAATATTGAATCCAAGGGCAATAACTCTGTTTTAAGTCTATTATGCGATATATTTCCTTTATTTTTACAAACATTTTGTATATTTTTGTGAAGAAACAGTTACATGAAATTGTTCTGAATGCTATTATATTGTCATAACCAGTTTTTATGAAAGAATGATAACGCTGTTTAGGGAAAATTGCTATTTTCTGACGGTGATAGATGATTCTTTTTATGTATGTCTCGCATCTACTATGAGGACCTATTATTATTTTATTTGATAATACGTTAGTTTTAACTATAATAAATGGAAATAAATACACTTTTTTAAACTTGTATAAGATAAAACTGTGAGTATGGAGTTACCTTAAAAGGACATTATTATTTAGAAGTAATTTCATATAATTTTCAAATTCTTGTCTTAAAATTCAAAATGCAAATAAAACATTGTGGGTTATAAATCAAATTTTTCAATTATTGGCCAAAATACTGAATTTTTATACAAAATTTTGAGTAAATTAATTCAGACTTTTTTTCTTTTTTTTAAAGAATCGGTGTTCTGCTTGGGAAAATATATCAACCAGATTAATAAATTAAACATTTGAACTAGTTCCAAATCTCAACTACTTGTATCCTAAATTATAAAACTCAAATACACGAGAATATAAGACAATTTGGATGAAACAAATACTGCAAAATCATACAGATTTAGAACTTTTTTTATCAATCCTTCTGTTTACAAAATATAGACCCTGCCAAACCCTTTCAAAATTTGAATAGACACACGCACAAAATCAACTGGATAGGGTTCAGTAATAGATGTGCAATGTATGTTTGCACCAATGGGATCAATATTGGACCACTAAATATTTAGTTGTAGCATCCTACGCAGTTGTGCCCAGAAGCTCAGGAACTAACTTCCTTAAACATTGTGTAAGGTAGAAATATATCTTGTGTAGCAATTTTATTCACTGGATCCAATTAATTTTTTTAGTAAACTGTTTGATATGTGGTATACACACTCGTCAAGTTTTCGACTGCAGTATTAATATTTAATGTCAGAGGATTATCCATTTTATATAACCTATCAATTGTTGATGTGCGACGTTGTTAGACCGTTCTTTACACATTGATTTTGACTACGGATTACTCCGTTTACTTGATCTATATATAAGGCTCATGGCGGGTGTGACCGGTCAAAAGGGGCTGCTTGTAAACTCGCCTAGGCACCTGAACCCACCTTTGATGTGCCCTGGGCACCTGATACCACCTCTGGTGTGTCCGGGGCATCTAATCCCATCTCTGATGTGTCCGGGGCACCAGATCCCACCTCTGATGTATCAGGGGTTCGAGTATGCCCAATAAATCAAATCTAATTAATGTAAATCTAATTAAAATTAGATCCTTTGATCCGCTCATCTACTATCACTATGTGTAGCGATAGTAGATGAGCGGATCAAAGGGTCTAATTTTAATTAGATTGAATTACTGTGCACATTTTATTGAGTATAAAAGCGGGAAATGAATGTCTTTCTAATATAAGAAGGAAAAATCTAGTTTCATATAGATATCAAATAATTTATACCGAGTTCTAAATGAAATTATGCGAGCAATAATTCTTTTTTTTTCAGAGTGCTCAGTCGATAAAATTGTGTGCATTACAAGTGAAAATAAATTAGGGCTATCGTATGATAACTAGTGGATTACTCCCTCCAAAGCAGCCAGCAGCCACTCCATGCGATCGATCCCTGAATGCTATTTGTATTCAAAATACTTTCACGGTCATCCAGATCGATATTTTACTCTGCCGCACGCATTCTTGTAATTAAAATATATAGTTTCACCTATCGGTTACATTTATATGTATAAATATTATGCAAAGTTAGAATGTTTCGCAGGCTTGTAAGATCTGCTTCAGGACAAACGAAGGTACGATGTTTCCTACATTAATTGATACAAAAAACTTTATTGAAAATAAAAAAAATCTGTATACCCCCCCCCCCCCGCCAGATAAAAATAATAATCCGGGATGTATATAACTTTATCTATCCAGAGAGAAAGAGAACGGGGGGGGGGGGGGGGGGGGGTCACATCACTATATATGGAATCGAAGTGGAGTAATTTATGTCTGTACATTATAATATACAATAAATATACATGAAAAGTACAATATTTAACTACCTTGGAGGTTCGAAGTGAATATTGTTCTTCGAAGGAAGTTTAAAATCGTAGGTCAATGGT